>NW_028247482.1:0-52511 GCF_964263255.1 Lissotriton vulgaris | reverse complement strand
GTGTGTGATTGTGTGCGTGCGAGCGTGTGTGTGTGTGTGTGTGTATATATATATATATATATATATATATATATATATATATATATATATATATATATCCCACATTGCTTCAGCAATTTGAGGCCGCACACCAACTGCAGGTCAAAAGAGCATCTTTATTTCACAGAAACAGGCAGCTTCCGATTCCGTCTTGGAAACCCTCGGCCTGACGCGTTTCAGAGTCTCTTAACTCTTTCCTCAGAGGCCATCATTGCATTCGGTGAGTTTGCTTGCACACTACAAGGAATTCTGCATGCTTTTAAAGTCTTTCATATTGGCCTCCGGTGTGCCTCATTATCAATTAAATTTTCCAGTGCACGCTGGTCCATGTAGTTAGTTTAAAGCATAGTATCACCCTCCAGTGGGCCCGTTTGCACTGATACTTTTCAGGGTTATAATTTACAGCCCTCCATTGAGCCCCCGAATCGGACTCTGTCTGTTTAATTTATGTTACCTGCAGTGCCATTCACAAGGGAATTTTTCTCCTGCGTGGTTCCTCCTGCTTTCCCGGACAGTGCGATCCCTCTGTGGCCTGAAGCTGCCACATGACATATTTCCCACATTGCTTCAGCAATTTGAGGCCGCACACCAACTGCAGGTCAAAAGAGCATCTTTATTTCACAGTAACAGGCAGCTTCCGATTCCGTCTTGGAAACCCTCGGCCTGACGCGTTTCAGAGTCTCTTAACTCTTTCCTCAGAGGCCATCATTGCATTCGGTGAGTTTGCTTGCACACTACAAGGAATTCTGCATGCTTTTAAAGTCTTTCATATTGGCCTCCTGTGTGCCTCATTATCAATTAAATTTTCCAGTGCACGCTGGTCCATGTAGTTTGTTTAAAGCATAGTATCACCCTCCAGTGGGCCCGTTTGCACTGATACTTTTCAGGGTTAAAATTTTACAGCCCTCCATTGAGCCCCCGAATCGGACTCTGTCTGTTTAATTTATATAACCTGCAGTGCCATTCACAAGGGAATTTTTCTCCTGCTTGGTTCCTCCTGCTTTCCCGGACAGTGCGATCCCTTCGTGGCCTGAAGCTGCCACATGACATATTTCCCACATTGCTTCAGCAATTTGAGGCCGCACACCAACTGCAGGTCAAAAGAGCATCCTTATTTCACAGAAACAGGCAGCTTCCGATTCCGTCTTGGAAACCCTCGGCCTGACGCGTTTCAAAGTGAATATATGTATGAGTGACTATATAAAACTATTGGTGAATGAGTGGATGTGTATTTAGATGGTGGTATTACTGAATTGGTTATTGTAACTGGTATGGGTATCTCTATTTAAAAAAAAAACATTTTTGAAAATGTGTTTCAAGGGTTACATTACACTGAAAGGAGGTCTGTCACTCTATCACAAGGATGGTGTCATCAGTGATGTCATGAGTGATGCCACTGACCATGTCATGAGTGATGTAATATGTGACGTCATCAGCAGTGCATTGCAGGCGCGCAAGTTATAGTGAGTCCAACTAACTATAACGTGGGAATTTCAATGGTTTTATGTCAGTAAAATTTCCAGCTAACTATAACTGGTGTGAAACCTATGTTTTTTTCAGTGAATTTCATAGGTTTTTTAAATGCTAATTCCTAACTATAACTGGTGTGAAGCCTATGGTTTTTTCAGTAAATTTCAAAGGTTTTTGAAAGGTAAATTTCTATAGGTATGAAATGTATTATTTTTTATAATGAATCCTATATTGTATATTTATGTAATACAATTTTTTTATGTATATTGTTCATGGTTTTTTTTGGGGTTTTTTTTTTGCCCTGGAGCACTCCCGGCGCGCGTCCCGGTGAACGCACCGGTAAGCGCAGTCTTGCGGCGCGCCCCAGGGCGCGTACCGGTGAGCGTCCCGTTAGCGCTATTGCCGCGAACAAAAACATCACCGTGACGTATCGCGTAGCCGCGTCCGCGTGATACGCACGGCGTAAACGCACCCGGAAGCACTCGAGCGCATACGATCACGCAACGTAAGCATCCGACGCGCTTACGCGACGCGCCCCTGGGGCGCGTTGCGTAAGCGCGTCGGGTCATGTGACCTAAAAATAACACTTTTTATTGGTTCAGGACAGTTTTGGTTTCCAAATGATGAAAGCCCTGGTCATGTGACCTGAAAATAACACTTTTCATTGGTTCAGGACAGTTTTTTTTCCTAATGATGAAAGCCCCCACCTTTTTTCCTCATTCTCACTTTGTACTTTGAGTGAAGAAGACCTGTTGATAGACCTCTCTGTACCTTTTTGGACTGAAAAATGGCTTCAGTAGCAGCAGTAGCAGGAGCATCTCAGCCACCACCACCACCACCAAGAGGACCACCACAACACCACAGTGGTGGAGATGAAGAAGAGGAGGAGGAGGAGGAGGACGTTCCTGCCAGAAGACAATACCCCATATAGGCCAAAGCAGCACATTATCTGGGAGTTTTTTTCCATCCCAAAGGACCAAAAAAAGTGAATGCGCCAAGGGTTACTTGCCCAATCTGTGGCATTGAACTTTCAAGGGGGAACCCTAACAAGAAATACCCTTTTGGCAATAACACCATGATTCGCCACATGCAACGCCGGCATCCTAACAACTATGCTGCGGCAGAGGTCCGAGAACTGGCCAGAAACCCTCCCCAATCTTCACCCAGCACCTCCAAAAGAAAGCAACCCACTCCATCGGGACCAGAGACAAGGGAGATGGTCTCAAACATACAACCTCAGTTTGGGGAATACAAAATCAGTTGTATTTTTTGTGGCAAAACAATTACCTACTGTAAGCAAAGCATAAAGCTCATCAACCGTGCTGGTGACAATCACAATTGCCCCAAAAAACCTTAATTTTTTCCAGATTTTTTTTTGCTCCAGTTGAGCCTTTTAAAATTCTCTGTTTTTTGTTTCTCCCCATAAAAATAACAAAAAAAATATAAAATTGTTCATAAAATCAAAAAAAAGGAAAAAATGTTCAAAAAAAGATAAAAAAATATAAAACAACAAAAAGAAGAAAAAAAACAGTTCTTTTTAGAACTACCTCCAATTTATAAAAAAAGCTCCATTTTTAAAAAACTCTGTCATTCTTTTTTCCCATGGTACGCTCCCCGGTACGCTCCCCAGTGCGCGTACAGGGCGCTCCCCCCGCGCAAATCGGAAACAAAAAAGAAATTGCCCCGCGGGGCTCTTTTATGCCCCACACATCAAACCTAGGGGGTCAGGGGGGGGTCTACTCTGCCCCCTTTTGGTCATTTCCCCCTTTGTTTTTGCCACCTCTTCTGTCTCGATCCTACCGAGACACAAGATGGCTGCCGACACCCAAGAGCCAATCAGCTTTCCGCGTGCGAACTCGCGTAGCGCGCTTATAGATATATATATATTTTTTAACCTAAATTACTCAAAATCCACTGGAGCACATATCTTGAGACATAGCAAAGGCACATCGGGCTACCAGTCCCTACAATTTTTCCAAGTTTGGTGGAAATCCATTCAGCCGTTCGGGCTAAAAGTGAGTTCGACCGCCCTATGGAAATTAACATGGGGAAAACACGTTTTGGGACCCCCCTTTTATCACGGCCCCCGCTTGACCAATCCCCCCCAAACTTTCAGGGAAGGAACGGAGCGCCGCAAGGCAAATTTGAGGATAATTTCAGGCAGATTCCTCAACCGGCGCCAAAGTTATTCCCAATAGAATGTTGCAAATTCCCTATACAAAATAATCCTAACTATAACTACCTACTGGCGACCGCCAGTAGGTAATATACATATATATATATATATATATATATTTTTTTGGGGGGGGGGGGATTTTGCGTTGTTAATACATTACGCACACCACCGTGCGGCAAGAGGCACCCGTGGACGAGTGGAGCCGTGGTGGGTGGAACCTGCGTGCCAAAAATTTTGATTACCGACTGGCCCCGTCGGAAAGACGTGCAAGGAGCACAACCCAGAAGCACTCGAGCGCATACGATCACGCAACGTAAGCATCCGACGCGCTTACGCGACGCGCCCCTGGGGCGCGTTGCGTAAGCGCGTCGGGTCATGTGACCTAAAAATAACACTTTTTATTGGTTCAGGACAGTTTTGGTTTCCAAATGATGAAAGCCCTGGTCATGTGACCTGAAAATAACACTTTTCATTGGTTCAGGACAGTTTTTTTTCCTAATGATGAAAGCCCCCACCTTTTTTCCTCATTCTCACTTTGTACTTTGAGTGAAGAAGACCTGTTGATAGACCTCTCTGTACCTTTTTGGACTGAAAAATGGCTTCAGTAGCAGCAGTAGCAGGAGCATCTCAGCCACCACCACCACCACCAAGAGGACCACCACAACACCACAGTGGTGGAGATGAAGAAGAGGAGGAGGAGGAGGAGGACGTTCCTGCCAGAAGACAATACCCCATATAGGCCAAAGCAGCACATTATCTGGGAGTTTTTTTCCATCCCAAAGGACCAAAAAAAGTGAATGCGCCAAGGGTTACTTGCCCAATCTGTGGCATTGAACTTTCAAGGGGGAACCCTAACAAGAAATACCCTTTTGGCAATAACACCATGATTCGCCACATGCAACGCCGGCATCCTAACAACTATGCTGCGGCAGAGGTCCGAGAACTGGCCAGAAACCCTCCCCAATCTTCACCCAGCACCTCCAAAAGAAAGCAACCCACTCCATCGGGACCAGAGACAAGGGAGATGGTCTCAAACATACAACCTCAGTTTGGGGAATACAAAATCAGTTGTATTTTTTGTGGCAAAACAATTACCTACTGTAAGCAAAGCATAAAGCTCATCAACCGTGCTGGTGACAATCACAATTGCCCCAAAAAACCTTAATTTTTTCCAGATTTTTTTTTGCTCCAGTTGAGCCTTTTAAAATTCTCTGTTTTTTGTTTCTCCCCATAAAAATAACAAAAAAAATATAAAATTGTTCATAAAATCAAAAAAAAGGAAAAAATGTTCAAAAAAAGATAAAAAAATATAAAACAACAAAAAGAAGAAAAAAAACAGTTCTTTTTAGAACTACCTCCAATTTATAAAAAAAGCTCCATTTTTAAAAAACTCTGTCATTCTTTTTTCCCATGGTACGCTCCCCGGTACGCTCCCCAGTGCGCGTACAGGGCGCTCCCCCCGCGCAAATCGGAAACAAAAAAGAAATTGCCCCGCGGGGCTCTTTTATGCCCCACACATCAAACCTAGGGGGTCAGGGGGGGGTCTACTCTGCCCCCTTTTGGTCATTTCCCCCTTTGTTTTTGCCACCTCTTCTGTCTCGATCCTACCGAGACACAAGATGGCTGCCGACACCCAAGAGCCAATCAGCTTTCCGCGTGCGAACTCGCGTAGCGCGCTTATAGATATATATATATTTTTTAACCTAAATTACTCAAAATCCACTGGAGCACATATCTTGAGACATAGCAAAGGCACATCGGGCTACCAGTCCCTACAATTTTTCCAAGTTTGGTGGAAATCCATTCAGCCGTTCGGGCTAAAAGTGAGTTCGACCGCCCTATGGAAATTAACATGGGGAAAACACGTTTTGGGACCCCCCTTTTATCACGGCCCCCGCTTGACCAATCCCCCCCAAACTTTCAGGGAAGGAGCGGAGCGCCGCAAGGCAAATTTGAGGATAATTTCAGGCAGATTCCTCAACCGGCGCCAAAGTTATTCCCAATAGAATGTTGCAAATTCCCTATACAAAATAATCCTAACTATAACTACCTACTGGCGACCGCCAGTAGGTAATATACATATATATATATATATATATTTTTTTTTTTTGGGGGGGGGGGATTTTGCGTTGTTAATACATTACGCACACCACCGTGCGGCAAGAGGCACCCGTGGACGAGTGGAGCCGTGGTGGGTGGAACCTGCGTGCCAAAAATTTTGATTACCGACTGGCCCCGTCGGAAAGACGTGCAAGGAGCACAACTTGGAAATTGAGCGAGATATCGGAACACGAACCTTGAAAGGACGACTGATCCCGAGGCAACCCGGTGATTGGCAAAATCCAGAACGGGTGAGTGGACGACGCTGATATTTTTCCTAAACAAACATTCCGGCAGACCACGTACAGCCTTAGCGAAAGGAAAAGCCAAGTGCAGAAAAAATAGACTTTTGCAGAAAGAAATGTTCACAGACAGTGAAAGGGAAAGAGCGGTAGACACATTGTTTATACCCCAAACGGGGGCGAGAAAGAAAGACATTCCATCACAGAAAGCAGAAGCACCCGACACCCTCACAAAGCTTTTCTCCACGCTTGAGAAAACTTATGAGCAAAAAACATTTGCAAGTGGTGGGAGGCCACCAGCCTGCAGAAATATTTGGAAGTTGGGCGAGTCCCAAGAGGGCTAAGGATCCTTTTAGTCCCATCATATGAAAACCCAAACAATAATTTATTGCGGGAATGGTCTGAGTTTATGAATGATGTAATGCAAGGAATGCTTAAACTGCTGGTAAAACACGCATGGAATGACAGAACCAAATTACAAGAAGAAATAAAGGGCATTGAGGAGAAGATCAGTGGCGACAAAGATACGAAAAAATGCGAGGAGTTGCGTGATCTTATGAAAAAAAGGTTAATTGACTATGAAAATACAATCAAATTAAGAAAGCAATCCAAGTTCATCCGAGATGAGAAAGACTATGCAAATGGGAGGATTTTAACATTTGCAAGAAAATACGATGCCCCAAGGAAAACACTCCAACAAGAGAAACTGAGAAATAGAACCCCGGCTAGCACCGAAGAGTCGGAAGTTTCTGAGGATGAATCAGTAAGGGCTAAGAACACAGGAGGACCCAAAGGTGCAGAAGGTGGTGGCAACCACTCAGAAGCAAAATCAGCTACTTAAGAGTCTGATTCTTTTTTCGAGGAATACGAGGTCATACGAGGACTCAGACAGTGACCCGCGGCGACCACACACCCACCAAAACCCTCAAGAGGAAAACGAGGAGGGGCAAGGGGGGCAGCGCAAGGAAGATCCACCCCTGTAGTGACGAGAAGCACTCGAGGGAAAACCTGGAAATGAATACAATGATGCCAACACAGAACACCATAATAAATCTATCGGATAGAAAATTGACAACAAATTAAGAAAAATTACTACAACTTGGGGGCTAACCTTCTGTCCAACTCCGGCGTTCGATTACACGCAGACACGGATAGATCTATTTAGATTTATCAGGAAAATCAAATTACAGAAAATACATACTCTAAACCCCAAGATTGATGATAGAACTAGAATGGAAGATACTGATCCATTAGCAGCAATAACTGGAAAAGATCTACATGCCATTGCCATGGCACAAACCATGATTGGAACAAGTGATTCCCAGGACTGGGAGATACAACCCACACAAACATTGGAGGAATGTGGGATCACACAACAAAGCTGCAAGAGTGGAATCACAATAAAATCCAAAATTAATCCAAGAACGCCACATGATGGAATCGACACATTTCAGGAAGTAGTCATTGAATAACTAAAAGGATTACAAGCAGAGAAATTCAATTGGAAAAGAAAAAACTTAAAAAAGGAAGAATGGGCTGTAATTAAAAATCTTAAAGAGGATGAGAACATTATTATTAAACCTAGCGATAAAGGCAGAAATATCGTCATCCTGAAACGCAGCCAATATGAGGACGAGGCACTTTCCCAACTGAATAACAAAGAACATTACATGGAAATAAAAAGGGAGAAACATTCAGAAAGCATTAAGGCCTTCAATGACCTGATTACGAAATGGAAGGACCATGGAATTTTGGATTTCAAAGACTGGAACAACCTAAAATGTGAGTTCCCCCAGATTGCCACTTTCTATCACCTACCTAAGGTGCATAAGAGTAAAATATGGCCTCCAGGTAGACCCATTGTGTCTGCAAAAGACAGTTTACTCGAAAAAACCTCAAGCTACATTGACAGCTTCATTGCTCCGTTCGTTAAAGATCTCAGTTCGTATCTAAAAGCTACGAAGGACTTTTTGAGAATTATACAGGACGTTAAATGGGAAGAGGACATGATCCTAATAACATTGGACATTGCCAGTTTGTACACTTCAATCAGGCATGAAGATGGCCTGCTGGCAATGAAGAGCTTCCTAGACAATAGACCTCTTAAATATCGAAGCCATAATGCAATGTTGCTGGAATTAACAGACTTCTGTTTAAGAAATAACATCTTCTTATTCGCAGGGAAATTGTACCTACAACTCCAGGGGACCGCGATGGGCACGTGCTTCGCCCCCAGCTACGCGAACCTATTCGTGGGCTGGTGGGAGAAGCACGTGGCCTGGGCGGGGGACAATGACCGGTGGATGAACAACATCATCCTGTGGACCCGCTACATCGATGACTTGTTTTTGGTGTGGCGGGGCTCACAGAATGAGGCTGAGGAATACATTGCTGAATTGATCAACAATAATCTGAACCTCAGTTTCACTAGCAACATTAGTAGGAGTGAGGTTTTCTACTTGGACCTTCGGGTCTATGTGGAGAACAATTCGATTCAAACTGCGGTTTATAGAAAACCGACGGCAGGCAATACAATATTGCACTCACACAGCTATCACCCCCGCAGCGTCATCAATAATATCCCCCTGGGAGAGTTTTTGCGGATGAAACGCAACTGCTCGACCAAACAGGAGTTCGAGAAAGCAAAGGAACAATCCAAAAGGAGATTCTTACAGAGAGGATATGGGAAAGGGATTCTGGATCAAGCTGAAATTAGAAGCAACTTAGTGGGGAGGAAAGACCTGCCAATAGACAAACCAAAACCCCCTGAATCAAAAATCAGAATGATCACTGATTACTCAGAGAAGTCACCAGAAGTTTTCAATATCATGCGAAAAAACTGGAAAATTTTAAAAACAGACTCTGTAATTGGGAAATCCTTATCTAACTATCCCCTCATCACATACAGAAAGGGAAACTCCTTCAAAGATCATCTAGTGAACAGTCACTATGAGAAAAAGAAAAAGAATAAGTCAACTGTTTCAGGCTTCTTCCCATGTATGAAGTGTAAGGCCTGTAGAAACTCAAAAAAGTCAAAGAATATCAAATTCCAGGGAAGAAAACCAAAACTAAGATAACAAAATTACTCAACTGCAATTCTGACCACACTGTATACTGCTTGATATGTCCCTGTGGGAAGAAGTATATAGGGAGCACAGTGAAACCCACCAAACTTAGGGTCCTTGAACACATAAGGGCTATCACCTCAAAGGATCCAAGTTATCCAGTAGCTCGCCATTTTGAGCAAGTACACAATAGTAACAGCAATTTGTTGACTTACTTCATACTGGATCAACTAGTCAGAACAGAGAGAGGGGGGAACTGGGTAAAAAAGCTAAGAACCTTAGAATCAAGATTCATTATCCAGCTTCAGACTAAGACCCCGGGCGGGATGAACAATGAGGAGGAGATGTGGACTCATATCTAGAATGTTATCATCCGGGCCCTTATGACATTATCTTAACCCTGGGAAAGTAATGACAAAACCAA
Organism: Lissotriton vulgaris; assembly: GCF_964263255.1. Lineage (NCBI taxonomy): Eukaryota > Metazoa > Chordata > Amphibia > Caudata > Salamandridae > Lissotriton > Lissotriton vulgaris. The sequence continues at coordinate 42,995 of NW_028247482.1, read as the reverse complement.
TATGTAAGCTTGAAAACGAATGATGTCTGCCCCATCCCCTAAAAATCAAACAATATTTTTTGCTATGGAAAGGTATAGGAACAATCCTGAATGATTACTGTATAAATATGCAACATGATAAATGAAAATGCCCATTCAGGGCTTGATTGCATGAAATTTAGAAAATGTAAATTGTTCCATATTATGCAAAAAAATGTGAACTCCTCGTGAGAGCTCATAACGGGACCGTAGTGAGCCTCACGATCGAATGGCACTCTCTGCATAGGCGCCTCAAAATGTGAATACGAAACATAAGTTACCACGAATACCTGAATGATGGAATTATGAAACAGATTTTTACTGCTGTATATATCACGCTAATAATTATGTTAAATGAATAACATGATGGTATCAAATGTTATGAAAACAATTAATATAAAATTGCATTCAACCCATTATAAGATGGCCGCCACAAGTAATGATGTAATTACAAGCTATGTGCCGTTTTCTTATGTTTATCTTTTTAGAAACACGTGACATGCGGTCACCATGGTTTTATATAAATTACTGAACAAACAAGTGTCAGTTTACACTGACGAAGGCGGCAACGCCGAAACGCGTTTGTAAACTTGACTTTAACTGCAAAAAGTTTCTGCAATAAATCTCTTGGCGAAACCACGCTGTATTGGCTTTGAGTGCTCTTCATGTGTAAATCCCGAGGACTGTGGGATTTTGCGTTGTTTATATATATATATATATATATATATATATATATATATATATATATATATATATATATATATATATATATATATATATATATATATATATATATACATATATATATATATATATCCAAAGGTAATTTCGTGCTCTGAACCCCTGCCCCTTGCAGCGGAGGGCCTGGACGGGGCAGCCACTCCCCAGGTATCCAAAATCGATTCCACACAATAAAGAACGGACTGTCCAGGCCAGCTTTGCAGTTATCCAAGAGCTTTTATTCTTAGCTCCTACTCAACGCGTTTCGAGGTAAAACCTCTTGATCACGAGCGTGAGTGCGAGTGACTCCCTTGCTTATGTATGGTCACATGACCTTCAAAACAACATAGTAAACAGACTTGTGAGGAAGTCACTAAACATTTGTTGGCAAATAAAGCAATGCTAAAATTATACGCAAATACCAATAAAAACCACAAAGCACATATTATTCAAATGCTATGCGAAAAGAAAAGAAATAAATTCATTCAAGAATGGGAAGGCAATATATTACGGGGACATTACATTATTTCATCATGTAAAGTCTCAGCAAGTGAAATCTCACATTATTGCGGCGCATTTGTAAATAGTAACATGCTAGGCCAGTTTGAGCATTAATCTCGCAGGGTGCACTTAAGAACAATCAGTGCCAGTCCAAGGTGTGTCTCACCCCAAAATCAGTCATCAAAAACAGAAATGCATTACGTATTCATGCAACTTTGTAATATGACAACGCATGTTAATATCCATGAACCAGGGCATGTAGACATCCTGTCTGTCTTTAGTATTTGCCTCTCAAATGCACCAAAAGAAAAACCAAGCCCCAGTGGGCATTGAATCGGGAGTGCCTGTTTTCTCACTTTTACCATCCGAATGCACACAACATGTCAAACTGACTATGCTGTATATGCACTCATGTGCCCTTGCAAACTGACCTATATAGGTAGCACGAAATTACCTGCCAAAGACAGAGTACTGCAACATATGAGGGCCATAAATCATAAAGACAAAAGCTACCCCATAGCGAGACATTTTGAGTCCTTTCACAAAAGTAACCCTAATTTGTTATCCTTTTGTGTGCTGGCATCCATACCCGCAAGGGAAAGGGGGGGCAATAGGATTTAGGAACTCCGCAGGTTGGAATTCCTTCTGATCATAAAATATCGAACTAAGCAGCCGGATGGGCACAACCTTGATGAAGAACTGGAAGTCCATCTGGGTTAGCTGGTGGACCCCATCACCTATTACAATTGATTCCTAGGTAAAGGCCTGTTCTGCAATGTTTTTAACTTTGGTTTGTGAGAAAACTTTTGTATATATAATGATGTAATGAGAATTGTCACTGATGCACTTCTAATCACTGAATTGTTTATCTCTTTCACCAGATATTTGTGAGAAGTCACTCGATTTGGCAATGCACGAGCACTTAAACACGTAATCAAGTATGGAAGTTGACACGTATGGACGGCAATATGAGTAATGGCGGTTCAGTAGGTCAATGACTTTGTTCTGTTTCCTATGACAGTTACTGCATGTCCACTGGGGCGGAATTACGTACAGAAACAGGCACTCCCGATTCAATGCCCACTGGGGCTTGGTTTTTCTTTTGGTGCATTTGAGAGGCAAATACTAAAGACAGACAGGATGTCTACATGCCCTGGTTCATGGATATTAACATGCGTTGTCATATTACAAAGTTGCATGAATACGTAATGCATTTCTGTTTTTGATGACTGATTTTGGGGTGAGACACACCTTGGACTGGCACTGATTGTTCTTAAGTGCACCCTGCGAGATTAATGCTCAAACTGGCCTAGCATGTTACTATTTACAAATGCGCCGCAATAATGTGAGATTTCACTTGCTGAGACTTTACATGATGAAATAATGTAATGTCCCCGTAATATATTGCCTTCCCATTCTTGAATGAATTTATTTATTTTCTTTTCGCATAGCATTTGAATAATATGTGCTTTGTGGTTTTTATTTGTATTTGCGTATAATTTTAGCATTGCTTTATTTACCAACAAATGTTTAGTGACTTCCTCACAAGTATGTTTACTATGTTGTTTTGAAGGTCATGTGACCATACATAAGCAAGGGAGTCACTCACACTCACGCTCGTGATCAAGAGGTTTTACCTCGAAACGCGTTGAGTAGGAGCTAAGAATAAAAGCTCTTGGATAACTGCAAAGCTGGCCTGGACATTCCGTTCTTTATTGTGTGGAATCGATTTTGGATATATATATATATATATATATATATATATATATATATATATATATATATATATATATATATATATATATATATATATATATATTACCTACTGGCAGTCGCCAGTAGGTAGTTATAGTTAGGATTTTTTTCAATGTTAAATCTCAAAATTCTATTTGGAATAACTTTGGCACCGGTTGACGAATCTGCCTGAAAATTTCCTGAAAATGGCCTCGTCGAGCTCGGGTCCTTCCTTAAAAGTTTGGGGGGGATACGTCAAGCGGGGGCCGAGATAAAAGGGGGGTCCCAAAACGCATTTTCCCCATGTTAATTTCCATAGGGCGGTCGATTTCACTTTTAGCCCGAACGGCTGAATGGATTTCCACCAATCTTGGCAAAATTGTAGGGACTGGTAGCCCGATGTGCCTTTGCTATGTCTCAAGATATGTGCTCCAGTGGATTTTGAGTAATTTAGGTTCAAAAAAATATATATATCTATATGCGCTCTCCGGTGCGCGCACCGGAGTGCGCTCCAGGCGCGACACGCGACTTGCGCGCAGGAAGCTGATTGGCTCTTGGGTGTCTGTAAACATTCTAAACAGTCTGGAGCGGCCGCCATCTTGTGTCTCGGTAAAATCGAGACACAAGGGGTTTGAAAAAAAAAGGGGCAAATGACCATAAGGGGGAAGAGTAGACTCCCTCTGACCCCCTAGGTTTGATGTAGGGGCTAAAATAGGGTCCTGCAGGGCATTACATTTTTTTTTTTTTTTTCGTTTTGCGCGGGGGAAGCGCATGGTACGCGCACCAACGAAGCACGGGGAAAATCCAGGACCATATTTATGAAGGCCTTGCGCTGCTAGTTTTGCGCCTCCTGTGCGTCAATTTTTGTGACGCACCAGCGGTGTAAAAAAATGCGCATTGTTATGCAATATTTAAAAAGTGACGCATCTATCTAAATGTGTCAATTTTTAAATATAGTGCAACGAGGCACATTTTATTACACTGCTGGTGTTATGCGTCACTTTTCTGTGCGCACTCCTTATGACATTCCAGATGTGTCATATTTAATGTATGACGAATCATGTTGCAAGGAGTTACAGATACGTCAGTATTTCTGACATATCTGTAAACATAAAAGTGATGCGAGGCAGGTGCAAGATTTTGACGCAACAGCATCCTAAAAGTGACGCAGAGAAATCTTATAGATTTCAGTACGTCGTTATTACCAAGCTTTTTGCGGGGGAATGCCCCCTTTGCATACATTATACCTGACGCAGATATAATGTGGCGCAGAGTTTTAAAAAGTGACCCATGTACCTAGATGCGTCACTTTTTAAAAATAGCGTCAGGTATAATGCATGCAGAGGGGGTGTTCCCTTGCAAAAAGCTTGGTAATAACGACGCAGTGCGTCACTTTTAGGATGCTGTTGCGTCAAAATCTTGCGCCTGCTTCACAGCAGACCTTTCACATGGTGCTTTTTCCATGTGAAAGGACACATTACTGGAGTTGCGTCACTTTTGTGACGCACTCCAGCAATGCGTTACTTGGAATGTCATAAGGAGTGCGCACAGAAAAGTGACGCATCGCACCAGTGGTGTAAAAAAATGCGCCTCGTTGCGCTATATTTAAAAAGTGACGTATCTAGGTAGATGGGTCACTTTTTAAAATCAAGCGCCACATTATATCTGCGTGAGGTATAATGCATGCAGAGGGGGTGTTCCCCCGCAAAAAGCTTTGTAATAGCGACGCAGTGAAATCTTTGAGATTTCACTGCGTCACTTTTAGGATGCTGTTGCGTCCTTTAAATATAGTGCAACGAGGCACATTTTTTAACACTGTTGGTGCGATGCGTCACTTTTCTGTGCGCACTCCTTATGACATTCCAGATGTGTCATATTTAATGTATGACGAATCATGTTGCAAGGAGTTACAGATACGTCAGTATTTCTGACATATCTGTAAACATGAAAGTGACGCGAGGCAGGCGCAAGATTTTGACGCAACAGCATCCTAAAAGTGACGCAGAGAAATCTCATAGATTTCAGTACGTCGTTATTACCAAGCTTTTTGCGAGGGATTGCCCCCTCTGCATACATTATACCTGATGCAGATATAATGTGGCGCAGAGTTTTAAAAAGTGACCCATGTACCTAGATGCGTCACTTTTTAAAAATAGCGTCAGGTATAATGCATGCAGAGGGGGTGTTCCCCCGCAAAAAGCTTGGTAATAACGACGCAGTGCGTCACTTTTAGGATGCTGTTGCGTCAAAATCTTGCGCCTGCTTCACAGCAGACCTTTCACATGGTGCTTTTTCCATGTGAAAGGACACATTACTGGAGTTGCGTCACTTTTGTGACGCACTCCAGCAATGCGTTACTTTTGTGTTTACAGATACGTCAGAAATACTGACATATCTGTAACTCCTTGCAAATTGATTAGTCATATATTAAATATGACATATCTGGAATGTCATAAGGAGTGCGTCCAGAAAAGTGACGCATCGCTGTTTTCACGTAGCGATGCGTCACTTTTCAGAAATGAGGCCTCCAGTTTATTCACTGTGTCATAACTTTCTTTTCTAACACTCACCTTCTTTCATTCCTCCTACTTCACTTCCTTTCACCTCTCATACCTTTCTGTTCTTTCTTACTCATTCTCCTTTCAATTATCAATGCACTATATTTCACTTACTCTTCATTTTTTTAAGAATATAGCTCTTTGATGAGAATTGGAGGTAGTTCTGAAAAGAACTTTTGGTTTTCTTCTTTTAACTGAACAGGAACAAAAACAGGGAATGGAAACTGCTCAACAGGAGCAAAAAGAAAACAAAAAAATTAGGGGTGGGAAGGGCAGCGATGGTTCTCCAATGCTCGAACCATGAGCAGGACACTTTGCTCCCCATAGGTGAGGAGTTGATTGCAGTATCTGCATTTGACGACCCCATGGTTAAATGCAGGTTGTATGTTTGCCACCTGCTCCTGCGATTGTTCTCTCCCAGAAGAAGTTGCTCCTCCTGTTGATGTAGAGGCCCCATCTCTGGGAACCTCTTGTGCCAGAGCCCTGACACTTTCCCGGGCAAAATTCTGGGGGTGCCTCCTCTCCACATGGCGAATCATGGTGAAGTTGCCAAAAGAGTATTTTTTTGGGGGGTTACCCCGTGACAGGACCTGTTTGCAGATCCTGCACTCTACTTTTGGTGCATTCACCTTCTTCTGGTCTGCTGGAAACTTAAAAAATTTCCAGATGAAATGTTCTTTGACCTTCGGCTGAGGAGGCTCTTCATCAATGAAATCATTGGAGTCATCTTCACTGCTGGATGGTCTGGCAGCCATGATTAATCAAGAAATATTGAACAGCAAAAAAGGCAGGTCTTTCAGTCACAAAAGTGAAAGAAGAAGTGAAGGAAATGGGTGGGGATTTCATTCATTGTAAAAAAAACTGTTAGCAACCAATGAAAAGTGTTATTTTTGGGTCACATGACCCGACGCGTTTACGCTGCGCGCTCCGGAGCACTTCCGGTGCGTTTACGCAGCGCGATCGTAGGCGCTTCCGGGGCGCAAACGTGGCGCGGTCGTAGGCGCTTTTGCGTGCGTTTATGCGCCGCGAACGTAGGCGCTTCCGAGGGCACTTACGTTGCGCGCCGAAGTGACGTCATCAAACTTTTACAGAAATGCATAATCATTTTCCTTATTAAAAAAAACTAATTTTATTTGTATGGTACGAAATGTTTTGCATTATTATTAACTTTTCATTCATATTTTTTTTCACGAACGACAGTTGCGCTCTGGGTGCGCTTTCAGATGAACTCACGGAAAAGCTTACCGGAGAGCTTAGCTGAAAGCTTCCCGGAGCGCGCACCCAGAGCGCAAAAGAAAAAAATTATATAAAAAAAACATGAATACTTTAAAAAAAACAGCAAATTGTAAAAAAAAAAAAAGGTTAGAAACTCGATATACAAAGGAATTAGCATTTAAAAAACCTATGAAATTCACTGAAAAAACCATAGGTTTCACACCAGTTATAGTTAGGAATTAGCATTTGAAAAACCTATTAAATTCACTGAAAAAACCATAGGTTTCACACCAGTTATAGTTAGCTGGAAATTTTACTGATATAAAACCATTGAAATTCCCACGTTATAGTTAGATGGACTCACTATAACTTGCGCGTGCAATGCACTGCTGATGATGTCTTATTAAGCCAGTTAACCAATCAATTTTTAAAAACCATCCATTTAGACACTTATTTAAACATTTATTCTTCCATCAACTTTTACATATACATATATAAAATATATTTATTTTTCAGAAAGACACACATTCACTGGATGGTGTCATCAGTGATGTCATGAGTGATGTCACTGACCATGTCATGAGTGATGTAATATGTGATGTCATCAGCAGGGCATTGCACGCGCAAGTTACAGTGAGTCCATCTAACTATAACGTGGGAATTTCAATGGTTTTATATCAGTAAAATTTCCAGCTAACTATAACTGGTGTGAAACCTATGGTTTTTTCAGTGAATATATATATATATATATATATATATATATATATATATATATATATATATATATATATATATATATATATATATATATATATATATATATATATATATATATATATATATATATCCTACTGGCGACCGCCAGTAGGTAGTTATAGTTAGGACCTAGTTTCCATAGGAAATCCTCAACATTCTATTTGGAATAACTTTGGCCCTGGTTGATGAATCTTAGCGAATTTCTCAAAGAAGATGGCTCGGTCCGCTGCGCTCCTTCCCTAAAAGGTTGGGGGGGATTGGTCAAGTGGGGGCTGAGATAAAAGGGGGGTCCCAAAACGTGTTTTCTCCATGTTATTTTCCATAGGACCTTTAGACTCGGCTACAGGTCGAACGGGTGAATGGATTTATAAGAAATTTGGCAAAACTGTACAGTCCGGCTCGCAGATTACGCTTTTTTTGGAATGGTGTAAATCCGTTCAGTAGTTGCTGAGGAAATTAAAGTTAAAGTCAATTATATATCTATACGCGCGCACACGTGCGCGCACCCAAACGGCTGCGCGCGCGAGCGGAATTTTGTTGCGTGACGTCTGTTAACGTTCGATTCGAAGGAAATCAGGAAGTGTTGACCGCCATTTTGTCATTGCGAGTAAATATATTGTTGATTTCAAAGCGTTGGAATATGGAAAGGGGAGAAGGTAGAGATTGTTTTGCTGCGTAGGTTTTCTCAGGGTGTGCAGTAAGGCCCTTAAAGGCAAAAATATATATATATATATTTTTTTTAAAGTTGCGTGGTGCGCGCACTCGGTCGCGCACACCTTTTTACAAGAGTGTGAAAATGGAGATAAATCAGAAGTTTGAGTGCTTAGATATAAGGTGGCTCTGAAAAGAGCCATTGTGTTAATTGAGTGTTTTCTGCATTTATAAGTAAGTACCGATGCAGAGCCTGATGTTGCAGAGGAAGATTCTGTTTCCCTCATTCGTGAAATGAACACCGTCTCACCTATAGACGTCTTGCATGTGGTATCGCAAGTTGTTGTGGTAAATAGAACCCATGCTATAATCTCTGAGGAACGCAGAAACAGATTTATTTACATGTCTCCTTGCTTTCCCAAATTGTGCACAATGGTGATTGGACCAATTCCATTTCTGTCTTTGGCATATATTGGAATATACCAAGGCAGATCGAGGAAAAAGTGTCATCAATTGTCGAAAGGTGTCTTTTAGAAGCATTTCCAGACCTACCCCAGTGATTGTGCCTAGATCGTTTCCACCACAGTGCACAATTATAAGGTCTGGTTCTGGGAGATGCATAAAAGTTTTCACCAATGGAATCAATTGGTGACATTTCAATCCTCTTTTGGAAATCCATGTTATGTATACATTTGGTAAGCTGAGGTTGCAAATTCGTCTGCTTACTGCATATTTTTCACTCCAGTGAATATAACTGTGTCCTATTAGCCAGACCTTCATTTTCAAGGGATTTGTAGTCGTCCTCCGATCGGTTCTGGAAGTGGAATGGTAGTTAGAAGTTGAAATTCTAAATAAAGAAAAAGGAAGAGGCTGGGTGTGGTTTAAAAAATAAAAATGATTGGTTGATTGTAAGAAGTGGAGATTGAACAGTACGTTGCATGTTAATGTTTATGTTAAACGAAAAGTACTATTGGGTGTGAAAAAAAAAGACATGTAACAGAGCTGTGGATTGGCAGGTGTTTCTGGAGGGAAAACAGTGTTGTTACTTTGCTGTAGAACGTTGAGATATGAACTTTTGACCTGTGCCTTCAGCCAGGTGCAGAATGAGGTGTTACCATGGAAACAGCCAGAGATGGCAGTGGGTGATGGGTGAGTTTTATGTGACATTGAAAATATTGTGAGGGAGAACCAACTGAAATGTAATTGCTTACGTTACGCGCTCCGCATTGCTTCCGGGAAGCTGTGCTTCGCGCCTCGCGCACCGGAGCACTTCCGGGTGCGCTAACGCGTCGCGTCATATGACGGATTACGCAAGAACGCGATACGTCGTTGGGGCTCCACCGGAACTGATCGAATTGGTAGTCTACAGTGTTTCTGGATGTTTCAGACTGAAGCTGGCGTCAGCATGAGAGCACCTCGTGGCTACGTCGTGGCCATTCCGCGAGCAATCATGGCAGTCGCTCCCCACCGGAAGTCTGCAGGAGTCGGGGGCCTCGGTGACTCTTGTAGAATCTTCAAGGCTGACGGACGCTTTTGGGAATGGGGCTCATGCCCTAGCAGTCAAGCGTCCGAGTTCCAGGGTTGCCCAGAGCCATCCTTGCAGGCCAGGCCCAAGTCTGTGGAGCCGACCGCCATTTCCTGAGCTCCGTGGCAGCCGCCTGTCGCTGTATCGGAAGAGTGGGTGCAATTCAGCCGGATGGCGGGTGAGACGGTGTAAATGTGATGGTTGGACCATGGCACCGCAGGACGTGTCTTCAGGTCAAACGGATTGTGGGACAAGGTCCAGAATGGAAGAGGCATCAAAAGGCAAGAAGTTCCGCCTGACCCCGGGAGCCGGCCGCCTATGTCGTGGACGATCTCAGGCCATACCAGGGGAACAAGACTTGGGGAGGGGGCAGGAGCCAAGCGCCCCCTCCGAGTCCGCGTTTCTTGGACCCTGAAGTATGGCACTCAACATTCAGAACTTATGACATTTGTGCAAGGCAGGGACATCGAAGCCTCTCAGGGACCAAGTATATCCAGAGTCCTTCCTACAGAAGGTGGTGGGGGTGGCGGCATTAGCAAGGCATCCCCCCACACAACTTGTCGGACCCTGAAGTATGGCTCTCAACATCCAGAACTTATGACATTTGTGCAAGGCAGGGATATCCAGAGTCCTTCCTACAGAAGGTGGTGGGGGTGGCGGCATTAGCAAGGTATCCCCCCACACAACTTGTCGGACATGACCTCTGGATGTACTGGGTGTTCAATTTCAGAATTGAAACTACTAAGAAGCAATTAGAAGTGTTGTTTTCATGTTGCAGTAGGTTCCATGTAAATAGTTATTTAATACAACGTTTTATCCTGTTACTTTGCTGGTGTGTTGTATATATTTATAGCATTTGCATAGTGTTTGTCGTTATTTTGGGCGGGGTGGGTGGCGGAGCCGAGCTGTCTTGCAGCCATCATGGCGTCGAGCTCGGTTCTTCTCTCTAGATTCATGTTTTTTCTAACGATTTATATGTTATAGTTTGCTAGCACGATACAGCGGATAGTCCGCATTTTATATATATGTCCTTTTTATTAGGGGGGTCCTCCGGTGGAGTCGGACGATCTACCTCTAATAAACGGTCCGGGTTGAACCAACTAGCAACAAACGGGGCAGAGATAGGCATGACGGGTTACAAAGGGGACAAAAGTGTGCACTACCTATCCTTCACTATCTGCAAAAACTAAATAGAGTATTGCGACTTTATGCTTATTTGTGAACAGAGAATGACCCAAAGAGAACCAATTTTGAACAATCATAGGCTATTGGCAGTGGGCAGAGAGGCCATGACACAGAAAATGGCTGTTACTTACGTGCATAATGGGGCCTAAAAGGGACTAGATGGCGTGGCCACTGTTTCGCGACTTTCACTTTACTTTTAACAATGGCTGTGGTGAAAATAAATGAACGCCGCTTATGTATACCTAATTGTAGTCATTTTCCACAAAAAAGCTTTTGATATTTGCTATTAAAAAACAAAGAAAAACACTGAAAAAAACCATAGGTTATAGACCATATATAGTTAAATATCTGAAGTCCATCTCTGCACTGCATGGAGATACAGGTCGTCGATCAGAAGATTTGCTGGCCACCTCTAATGGTAGTAGCGTGGCCAGGGCTCTTGTCGTTGCCTCTGCAAATTGCAGAGGGTGCACTTGTTTGACATGCCGCACCATGGTATGTATGGAAAAGAAATATTTTTTTGCTGGATTTCTTCTTAAGAGAACCAAGTCACATATCGTGCAGGTTACTTTTGGTGCATTCACTTTCTTTTGATCTTCAGGATAAGTGAAAAATTGCCAGATGAAAGATTTATTTTTTCTTATTAAAGGTAGTCGATCATTTTGGTCAGATTCGGAAGATGAATGAGATACGGTAGCCATTTCACCAAAGTCTTCCAAAAGATGTAGGACGTTGTTTTCTCTTGAGAGTAGAAAAGATAGTGAGGGAAGTGGGTGGAGTGCTGCGTGTAAATTCCAGAATTGAAACTATTAAGAACCAATTGAAAGTGTTGTTTTCATGTTGCAGTAGGCTGCCATGTAAATAGTTATTTAATAAAACGTTTTACCCTGTTACTTTGCTGGTGTGTTGTGTATCTTTATAATATTTGTCGTTATTTTGGGTGGGGTGGACGGCGGAGCCGAGCTGTCTTGCAGCCATCATGGCGTCGAGCTCGGTTTCTCTCACTAGTTTCATATTTCTCATGAGGGGTTGTTCCTAATTTTTCTATTTTAGCGAGGTCAAAAAAAGATCTCATCAGTGGCCTACTGATTTTGCTCGATTCCTTTTGTTTTTTCTAACGATTTATATGTTATAGTTTGCTAGCACGATACAGCGGCTAGTCCGCATTTTATATATATGTCCTTTTTATTAGGGGTGTCTTCCGGTGGAGTCGGACGATCTACCTCTAATAAACGGTCCGGGTTGAACCAACTACCATCATGATTTTGTATATCTTCTGAGCTGGATTTAAGCGCACAATTGTTAAAGTATGAAACGTTTTATATTTCTAAAAAAAATACCAAGGTGTGTACATCCGGTAACGCACGAAAGTTTAAAAAGACATTCGGCTCCATTTACTGAAAAGTTTCATAAGAATAAAAAAGAAGTCTAGGTACAGTCTCTTTGACGTACTATAAGTTCTTTGAGGGGTGTATGAAGAATTTCAATAAGTTCAAATCGCAACGTTTTTACGAAATATATAGGCTCTCGGTCGCGCACGAAAGCCTGGAAATGCAATATCCATTTTATTGACAACTGTTGCCGAGAGTGCGCACACCGGGTCGCGCACGAAAGTTTAGTAAGGCTATTTTTATTTACAGACAAATTTTAATGTGTTTAAAAAAAAGGCAAGGTACAGACTTTCGAATTCTGTATTGCTTTACAAGGAGTCTCTATGGAACTTGAACAGTGAAGAAAACGGCTTGTTTTCGAAAAAAATATTGCCAGAACTTTATTGCCAAAAGTATAGGTTGCATACACGACATTTTTCTGAATTAGCATTTTAAAAACCAATGAAATTCACAGAAAAAACCATAGGTTTTACACACGTTATAGTTAGGAAGTAGCATTTAAAAAACCTATGAAATTCACTGAAAAAACCATAGGTTTGACACATGTTATAGTTAGCTGGAAATTTTACTGACATAAAACCAATGAAATTCCACGTTATAGTTAGTTGGACTCACTATAACTTGCGCGTGCAATGCACTGCTGATGACGTCACATATTACATCACTCATGACATGGTCAGTGACATCACTCATGACATCACTGATGACACCATCCAGTGATATGTGTCTTTCTGAAAAATAAATATTAGTGAGTAATGTTTAAATATTTAAATATATATATTAGTGTTTCACTTTGTGTATAAGTGGCTACATGTGTTGGTAAGTAGCTACATGCGTATGTATATGGGTTATTAGATGTTTCTCTTAGTATCAGTATGAGTGTCTATATGGTTTGGTGGGGGTATTACTTAGCACATAGATGCATGAGTGACTGACTCTCTGTTTGTATGTGTTTTGAAGACAGCATATGTGCAGGACTGTATGGGTGGATGAGTGTATATATGTGTTTGTTAGTGAGTGAATGACTGTCTCACTAGTGTCTTTATCAGTAACGACATATGTTTTAATCTAGTATATGTGAATATTGATGTATATAAGTGAGTATATGTGAGAGTAAGAGATTGAAAGAGTTCCTGTTTAAATAAGTATGTGTTTCTATAAGTGATTGTTTAAGAGAATAAATATGTGTAATTTTCAATAGAAGTAAGGTGGAAGTGTGTGTATAACTCTATATTCAAATAAATGGATGTTCAATAGTTTATTTGCACGTGTGAGTATGTCTGTGAGTAACTTTTCGATGATTGTCGGTGTGTAACAGGATGTATAGGTGTATCATTTCATATGATGAGTGAGTATATGTATGAGTGGATGTGTATATAGATGGTGGAATTACTTGTTGTAACTGATATGGGTATCTGCATTTTTTTTTAAATTTCAGTTTCTATTTTTGAATATGTGTTTCAAGGATTACATTACAGTGAAAGGAGGTCTGTCACTATGTCACAAGGATGGTGTCATCAGTGATGTCATGAGTGATGTCACTGACCATGTCATGAGTGATGTAATATGTGACGTCATCAGCAGTGCATTGCACGCGCAAGTTATAGTGAGTCCAACTAACTATAACGTGGAATTTCATTGGTTTTATGTCAGTAAAATTTCCAGCTAACTATAACATGTGTCAAACCTATGGTTTTTTCAGTGAATATATATATATATATATATATATATATATATATATATATATATATATATATATATATATATATATATATATATATATATATATATTACCTACTGGCGGTCGCCAGTAGGTATATATAGTTAGGATTTTTTCTCTATGGGATTTTTGAAAATTCTATGTCTAATAACTTTGGCATTTGTGGACGGAATTGGCTGAAATTTTCAGGAAAATGGAACATTTTGTTTCTGAGCAGCCCCTGACAATTTGGGGGGGTTTCATCAAGGGGGGGCCGAGAAAAAAGGGGGGTCCCAAAACGTGTTTTTCCCATGTTAATTTCCATAGGGCGGTTGGCCTCACTTTTAGCTCGAACGGCTGAATGGATTTGCACGAAACTTGGCAAAATTGTAGGGACTGTTAGCCCGATGTGCCTTTGCTAGGTCTCAATATATGTGCTCCAGTGGATTTTGAGTAATTTAGGTTCAAAAAAAGATATATATCTGGGCGGAGCCTAACCACACATCTGATCTGATTGGCTGTCAGCACTTCATCCAAGAAGTGTTGGCAGCCATCTTGGGACCAATATACATGATAGCACCTCATTAAAAAGCATTGTAGTTAATAGAGGGTTTTAGGACTTTAGTTACATTATAAATCATTTGTTGATGGTACCATACTCGTTTTAGGAATTGTGGTGGGTTCTAAGGTGATTTTACCATGTGAAAAAACCTTCTGCTGTGATATCATGAATATTGTTTGAAAGAAAACTAATATCTCATGATTTTCCCACAGTGGTTTGGAAGGGGATCTATAAGCTAAACTGAAAGCATATTTTCTGTAAATTCACATTATCTTTCTCAGTCATGTGAAAATGAAGTCTGACATTCTCAGTAAAACATGTACATCCAACAAGGACAGAGACTGTCAGTTGATTCCTTTGTGTTCTACTGCAGCCTCCTAGAGTGTTCTAAAGAACAACTAGAGCGCTAACAGTCCTACTTATTACAAAGGTATGGCACACCTGAAGCCATCTTGATTGGAATAAAGTGGTAACTCTTAAAACATTTAATTTAAAAAGAAACAACATGAGGGGGTATATTTTGCATAGAAAGTATGATTAGTGCTGCAGAATGAAAAATTAGGGCACATTTTGAGTGACTTCTCAAATCCTTTTCTATTTCATTAAAACATTCTGACATGCAGTCTCCCAAAATGGCCACCAGAGACAAAAGAGCCCAAATGTAGCCCAAATATCACCCAGATGTAGCCCAAGTATAGCCCAATGACAGAATGTCCCAGAGTGTTCTAAAGAACAACTAGAGCGCCAACAGTCCTACTTATTACAAAGGTATGGCACACCTGAAGCCATCTTGATTGGAATAAAGTGGTAACTCTTAAAACATTTAATTTAAAAAGAAACAACATGATGGGGTATACTTTGCCATAGAAAGTATGATTAGTGCTGCAGAATGAAAAATTAGGGCACATTTTGAGTGACTTCTCAAATCCTTTTCTATTTCATTAAAACATTCTGACATGCAGTCTCCCAAAATGGCCACCAGAGACAAAAGAGCCCAAATGTAGCCCAAATATCACCCAGATGTAGCCCAAGTATAGCCCAATGACAGAATGTCCCAGAGTGTTCTAAAGAACAACTAGAGCGCTAACAGTCCTACTTATTACAAAGGTATGGCACACCTGAAGCCATCTTGATTGGAATAAAGTGGTAACTCTTAAAACATTTAATTTAAAAAGAAACAACACGAGGGGGTATATTTTGCCATAGAAAGTATGATTAGTGCTGCAGAATGAAAAATTAGGGCACATTTTGAGTGACTTCTCAAATCCTTTTCTATTTCATTAAAACATTCTGACATGCAGTCTCCCAAAATGGCCACCAGAGACAAAAGAGCCCCAATGTAGCCCAAATATCACCCAGATGTAGCCCAAGTATAGCCCAATGACAGAATGTCCCAGAGTGTTCTAAAGAACAACTAGAGCGCTAACAGTCCTACTTATTACAAAGGTATAGCACACCTGGAGCCATCGTGATGGGAATAAAGTGGTAACTCTTAAAACATTTAATTTAAAAAGGAACAAAATGAGGGGGTATATTATGCAATAGAAGGTATTATTAGTGCTGCAGAAAGAAAAATTAGGGCACATTTTGAGTGACTTTTCAACTCCTCTTCTATTTCATTAAAAAATTCTGACATGCAGTCTCCCAAAATGGCCACCAGAGACAAAAGAGCCCAAATGTAGCCCAAATATCACCCAGATGTAGCCCAAGTATAGCCCAATGACAGAATGTCCCAGAGTGTTCTAAAGAACAACTAGAGCGCTTACAGTCCTATTTATTACAAAGGTATGGCACACCTGAAGCCATCTTGATTGGAATAAAGTGGTAACTCTTAAAACATTTAATTTAAAAAGGAACAAAATGAGGGGGTATATTTTGCCATATGAATTATGATTAGTGCTGCAGAAAGAAAAATTAGGGCACATTTTGAGTGACTTCTCAAACCCTCTTCAATTTCATTTAAAAAATTCTGACATGCAGACTGAAACATGCACTTTGAATACCAGCAGCAGACGTCCCTGGTGAGCAGTAGCTTTACTACAGTGATCTAATGTGCAACTAGAGTGCTAACATTCAGAATTTATGGCAAATGTGTGACACATCTGAATGCCTTCTTGATGGAACCAAAGTAAACAAGCATTGAAAATGCAATAAATCTCGCCCTCGTTTAAGTTAAAGCCATTCTGTTTGTAATGAGGTGGCTTTTTAGCTTTGCTTTTATTAGTGTTTTTTCAACTTTCATGTAAATAACATGCATCTGTATGCATATAAGTATATGTATGCATGCATTTATGTTTGTATTTATATAGATATACAGATGATATATGTTTATATATGTATGTATATATATATATATTCACTGAAAAAACCATAGGTTATAGACCATATATAGTTAGGAATGAGCATTTACAAAACCTTGAAAATTCACTGAAAAAACCATAGGTTATAGACCATATATAGTTAGGAATTAGCATTTACAAAACCTTGAAAATTCACTGAAAAAACCATAGGTTATAGACCATATATAGTTAGGAATTCGCATTTACAAAACCTTATTTTACTCACACAAAACCATTGAATTCCATATATAGTTAGTTGCACTAACTATATATCGCGCACCCGCAATCCACTGCTGATGATGTCACATATTACATCATTCATGACATGGTCAGTGACATCACTGATGACATCACTGATGACATCTCAAATGACATCACTGATGACATCACTGATGACAACATCCAGTGACTGTATGTTTCTGTAAAGTTAAAATATGTCTTACATATTGAAGAATGAGTGGATGTATAAGTGTCTGGATGAAGGATTTAGTAGGTGCATGACTGACTGTATGAGTGAGTGATTAAATGTGTCTCACTGAGTGCATGGGTTAGTGACTAAACTGTCTTAATTTGTGCATCATTATGTCTGTTGTTCTGTAAACTGTTGCATGTGTTGATAAGTAGCTATATGAGTAACTATATGGGTTATTGATTGGTTGCCCAAGTATTTGTATGGGAGACTGAGTGTGTGTGTGGGTGGCTGGGAGGTGTATGACTCTGTGCATAGATGTGTGAGCAGTTGATTCACTAGATGTATGGTTTCAAAAGTGCATGTGGAAACAGCTGTATGGGCGGTTGACTGTGTGCATGAGTGTATTGGTGAGTGAATGGATATCTCAGTGCTACATGTCAAAGTAAGTACATATGTAAAACACAGTACATGTGAGAGTTGACATATTTAAATACCTGTGCATAAGAGCCAGTGAATGTGTGAGTGACTGTATGGATCATTGTGAACTTGTATCAGGGATTGTATAAGAGAGTAAATATGTGTTAGTATATGTTTGAATAAGTAAAGTTTGTATAACTGTATAGTTGAGGAAATGGAGGTGTGATTGATTCTTTGCATGACTGACTAGGTGTGTGAGTAACTCCATGGATGAGTGACAGTCTGTGAGTGTCTGTTTACACTGATTGTATCTAAGGTTATATTAGAGTCTGAAGAGGTTCATCGTATTATCACATGAATGATATCATCAGTGATGTGATCAGTAATGTCAAATGAGATGTCATCAGTGATGTCATCAGTGATGTCATTTGAGATGTCATCAGTGATGTCATTTGAGATGTCATCAGTGATGTCATCAGTGATGTCACTGACCATGTCATGAATGATGTAATATGTGACATCATCAGCAGTGGATTGCGGGTGCGCGATATATAGTTAGTGCAACTAACTATATATGGAATTTCAATGGTTTTGTGTGAGTAAAATAAGGTTTTGTAAATGCGAATTCCTAACTATATATGGTCTATAACCTATGGTTTTTTCAGTGAATTTTTATATATATATATATATATATCCAGTACAGCACTCCACATAACCTCCACACGGGGGGAATGAAGAAGCGGACCCAACGGCTTCAGGCAAGATTATGTTTTTATTTAATCCGACCTTTCCAGTTCATGCGTTTCGAGCATCAAATACTCTTGTTCACACAACGAGCACCGCGTTATCCCTTCTTTTTAAAATATGCTGTGTGTAACACCTCCCATTGTGATTCACATGACCAAATACATAGACATAGAAAAAATACTGTTGCTTCACAGTGTCTATAATCACAGAGGTAGCAGCATTGAAATATACCATTGTTTTTCATGAGTTATTATTGTGCAAATACATATTCTGTGCAAATTTTACTTAGCTGGAATGCTAAGAAGTTAAGTCAAAGTGGCTGATGCAATAAATACTTATAATGCTGGAAAATACCTATATTAATACATATAAAATACAACCCTGTATTTTAAAATCATTCTTGGCGATATAACTGCTTGAGTGCAATGTCTGGGCTATATTAAAAACATGTAAACAATGTAAAGTACAAATGTAATCTCTCATTAGAATCAAATAATCCCATTCAATACGTGCAAATTATTCCTTCATGTACAAATCTAAGCAATATGTGCAAAATTCTGCATTTCTGTTTACAAGTTTCTAAAGCCTCTATGTCGCCTACCACACACCTTGTACTTACAATGATATCTCAGCATAACTTATTGACTTTTCAAACTTCATTTGTGATGACTGCATAAATGCGCATACTCAGACTACAATGTCCACAATATTGTCTCCTTTTGTATTCATACTGGCCAGTGATCATGTACAGTATTTCTATTTGAGTCTGTGTGGTATGTGTTTATCTATTCTAAAGTGCTTTTTCTGTGCCAAACAGTACCTTTCATCATAAAAAGACTGTCTTAAAACTAATCAATGCTTAAAAAGAAAAAACCTTCAAACAAATCCTCACAAAAAAGTGTACATCTTAACAATTCCTACTGTTTTTAAAAGATAGCCTGTCTTCCGGAGATTTCATCAATGCATAGTTATCCTATTTGGATCTTATACATAAATAACATGAATTTATTTCTATGGACACTCTAATTTTTATATATGTTGGCTACCAATCTCAGTTTAGCTTAAATTTCATGATGTTGGGTTCCTGATGTCCTAGAAATATTTACAATATTATAAATATTGTTCTAAACATTATAAAAAGTTATAAAAAGTTGTGCAGATCCTCTGTTGTGTTCAACCCATTTTTAGGATGCTTGCTGTCAAGTTCTATTATATAACCTGTCTCTTTTCTCCTCAAAAGTTTTTCTCTGTTGCCCCCTCTTCTTAGTGGAGCCACAGCATCGATCACAAAGTATGATAGGCATGGTAAGTTGTTATCATGTGTGGCCCTGAAATGCCGGGCCACCGGAAAAGCATTATCATTATTTACGATTGCCCTGAGATGCTGCAGAATTCTGACGTGCACCTGCAGCTTGGTACTACCCACATAACGCAAGCCACAGGTGCACAACATAACATATACAGCAAACTCAGTGCGACAACCGTAATTGGCTTTGATCGTAGTTTGACAGTTGGAGAAAGGGGTGTCATAATGGGTTGTATTTGTCCCAAATTTACACGCTCGACAGGATGAGCATTTGTAAAATCCATCCTTGGGTTTCAACCAGTTACTGCCACTACCAATTTCTGGACTTGCTTCCACCAGTTTGTTTCGCATGATATAGCTCTCCTATATGTGATGGTAGGTGTATCGGGCAATCTACTTCCCAACACTCCATCAGTTAATATGATGGGCTAGTTCTTTTTAATGATAAATTAGATTTTTCTCTCTTGCTTGCTGAATGTCATTATCAAGCGAGGAGTATCATTGTCCTCTAATTCATTAAGGCTTTTAGTCGTTAGCAAAGACTCCCTAGACCGTTCTTGTGCATTCTGGACATTACAGTTTTAATTATGCATTGTCCAGAATGCACTGTGAAAATGGCACACCAGAGGCCACGGCACACCAGAGGCCAATTAGCAAGTGAAATAAACGTGCTGGAACATTGCAGATGCACGTAATTACGGACTGCTCGTGTTCTTGGTCTCAGAGGAAGAGAATGGAATCCTCGAAACGCGTCAGACCCAGGGGGGCACAATTTCGGGGAGTGAACCAGCCTGTTTCTAAATAAAAGTGGTGACACTTACCTGCTCAAGAGTGTGGCCTGATCTCTGGGGAACCTTTTGGAATAAGTAATCACGGCGCTGCCAGGCTGTGGAGGCAATGCACCACCATTGAACTGGACTGGTCTGCGCAGGCAACAATTCCTTTGCGATCGGTGGAGCAGGATCTTCAAATTAAACAGACTGCGTCTCACTCTGGGCTTATTGGTGAGCTGAGGATTGGCCCCTATATTATGCACAAGCACCGGACCCACTGGAGGGAGGTAAAATGCATAATTAAAACTGCAATGTCCAGAATGCACTGTGAAAATGGCACACCAGAGGCCTCGGCACACCAGAGGCCAATTAGCAATTAAAATAAACGTGCTGGAACATTGCAGATGCACGTAATAACGGACTGCTCGTGTTCTTGGTCTCAGAGGAAGAGGATGGAATCCTTGAAACACGTCAGACCCAGGGGGGCACTATTTCAGGGTGTGAATCAGCCTGTTTCTAAATAAAAGTGGTGACACTTACCTGCTGAAGAGTGCGGCCTCATATCTGGGGAACCTGTTGGAATAAACACCCTTGGACTTTGATCCAGTGCATGACGTTCTGATTTCTGAGAGCATTGCAATTGGACATTTTTACTTTGGAATAAATATATATATATATATATATATATATATATATATATATATATATATATATATATATATATATATATATATATATATATATATATATATATTCAGGAACAGTCCACTCCACGCGGCTAGACAAACGACCAGCACACGATACCATGGATTTGTGAATTTTTAATTCAGGCCCCTACCCCCACAACAGACGCGTTTCGCCAAAAGGCTTCGTCAGTGTTCACCTGTGCGTTATTACACAGCGCCATTTAAAGCCACATTTCGTATTTGCATCATGAACATAAATGACGGTTATCATTATAATAGAAAAATAGCAGCGGCCATCTTTTAGTGTGCAAATTCGCAATTACATTCAATTCATCAACATGGCGTTTCAGTGAATATATATATTCACTGAAAAAACCATAGGTTATAGACCATATATAGTTAGGAATTACCTTTTACAAAACCTTATTTTACTCACACAAAACCATTGAAATTCGCATATATAGTTAGTTGCACTAACTATATATCCCGCACCCGCAATCCACTGCTGATGATGTCACATATTACATCATTCATGACATGGTCAGTGACATCACTGATGACATCACTGATGACAACATCCAGTGACTGTATGTTTCTGTAAAGTTAAAATATGACTTACATATTGAAGAATGAGTGGATGTATAAGTGTCTGGCTGAAGGATTTAGTAGGTGCATGACTTTCCGTATGAGTGAGTGATTAAATGTGTCTCACTGAGTGCATGGGTTAGTGACTAAACTGTCTTAATTTGTGCATCATTATGTCTGTTGTTCTGTAAACTGCTGCATGTGTTGATCAGTAGCTATATGAGTAACTATATGGGTTATTGATTGGTTGCCCAAGTATTTGTATGGGAGACTGTGTGTGTGTGTGTGGGTGGCTGGGAGGTGTGTGACTCTGTGCATAGATGTGTGAACAGTTGATTCACTAGATGTATGGGTTCAAAAGTCCATGTGGAATCAGCTGTATGGGCGGTTGACTGTGTGCATGAGTGTATTGGTGAGGGAATGGATATCTCAGTGCTACATGTCAAAGTAGAAACATATGTAAAACACAGTACATGTGAGAGTTGACATATATAAATAACTGTGCATAAGAGCCAGTGAATGTGTGAGTGGCTGTATGGATCATTGTAAACTTGTATCAGGGATTGTATAAGAGAGTAAATATGTGTTAGTATATGTTTGAATAAGTAAGTTGCGTATAACTGTATAGTTGAGGAAATGGAGGTGTGATTGATTTTTTGCATGACTGACTAGGTGTGTGAGTAACTCCATGGATGAGTGACAGTCTGTGAGTGTCTGTTTACACTGATTGTATCTAAGGTTATATTAGAATCTGAAGAGGTTCATCGTATTATCACATGAATGATATCATCAGTGATGTGATGAGTAATGTCAAATGAGATGTCATCAGTGATATCATTTGAGATGTCATCAGTGATGTCATCAGTGATGTCATTTGAGTTGTCATCAGTGATGTCATCAGTGATGTCACTGACCATGTCATGGATGATGTAATATGTGACATCATCAGCAGTGGATTGCGGGTGCGCGATATATAGTTAGTGCAACTAACTATATATGCGAATTTCAATGGTTTTGTGTGAGTAAAATAAGGTTTTGTAAATGCTAATTCCTAACTATATATGGTCTATAACCTATGGTTTTTTCAGTGAATTTTCAAGGTTTTGTAAATGCTAATTCCTAACTATATATGGTCTATAACCTATGGTTTTTTCAGTGAATTTCAATGTTTTTTTTATTGCAAATATCAAAAACTGTTAAATGTATTATTCTTTTAAATGAAAAACATATTTT
Organism: Lissotriton vulgaris; assembly: GCF_964263255.1. NCBI lineage: Eukaryota > Metazoa > Chordata > Amphibia > Caudata > Salamandridae > Lissotriton > Lissotriton vulgaris. The sequence continues at coordinate 19,982 of NW_028247482.1, read as the reverse complement.
ATATGTTTGTAATATAATTTTTTTATGCATCTGCCAAACACTAACCTCTTAATAGTGCACTGTGGTGGAATTGATTTTGGGACTATGACTGGGGTTGGTCTGGAAATGCTTTTAAAGGACACCTTTCATCAATTGATGACACTTTTTCCCCAAACTGCCTTGGTATATTCCAATATATGCCAATGACAGAAATGGAAGTGGTCCAGCCAATTTTTTTCACAATTTGAGAAAGCATGGAAACATGTGAATACATCTGTTTCTGCTTACATGAGAGAATTTACAATGGGTTTAATATACAACAATAACTTGCGTTACAACATGCAAGACATCTACAGAGGAGATGGTGTGCACTTCTCTGATGAGGGGAATAGAATATTCATCCTGAATTTAAAACTGTGCATTGGAACCTACTTGTAAGTACCTTAATTAGCCACATAACCCAATAGCTCTTTTGATTGCTTCCCTACCTCTGATCATTCAAAACGTTCATCTTTTTCTAACTTTTTTTTTTTTTTCACCAAAGTACGCTCCCCGGTTCGCTTACCGGTGCGCGTACCGGGCGCTCCCCCCGCGAAATTTTTCAAATTTTAATTTTTTATTTTTGCATATATCAGCTTCCTAAGCCCCCCTTGAAAACCTTGAGGGTCACAAAGTGTCTACCGTGCCCCCTTCTACCCATTCCGAACATTGTTTGTCCTGCATCTTGTGTCTCAATTCTACCGATACACAAAATGGAGGACTCCCGTAACGCTGCCGGTTCGCGTACCGGAGAGCTAAAAAAAGGTGGGAACGTAATTTACAGAAAAACCACTAGAGACACTTTCATCAAATATTGAATAGGCCCTACTACATAGCAGTCCCTACCATTTACCCAAATTTGATGGAATTCCATTGAGAAAATTATGCTGTAGGCCTGACTAAATATCCTGAGGTAAATTACCTAACAAAACAGTTATGAAGTGTTAGAATTGACAACCAATTAAAATGCTACTTTCATTATCTTCTATTATTTCATGACATTTGATTGGTTATGTACCTGAATATATATAAAGAAAGAGAGAGAAACACAGCCATTTTGACTACTACTTCCTGAAGTACATTTCAAGTGCATTTCAACTGTGAACTTAAACTTCTTTTTGAAAGGTAAGATGTTATTTTAAAAACTGAAGTATGTTGTGCACTTTAAGTTAATTAGGAAAACATTTTCTGATAGTTATATACTATCCCTCTGTAATAGTTATAGAATAAGATAGACTTCTCTGTTATAGTTATAGATGGAGTTAGGCTTGTCTTGTATAATTATAAATTTACTTAGGCTTTATCACATACACTTTTTGTATATTTTTACTTCCACTCTGATACCATACACTGCCCAAAGATAAAATCACTGTTAAAATAACCAAACTACCTGTCTGAACTTAAACCCAACAGTGCCCTATCTCTACTGATATATATTTTTTAAATTCTATTTACAGCACAAAAATGGAAGGAGAGCAAAAAAATACCATCGAAATTGTTCTGGAAAGCAACAAAGATACAGATATTGAACCCAATGACTCTGAATTCTTTGATGACTCACGGGACTATGAACTTCTTCAATGTGTAGAATCAGTAGATTTCCTGATTGAAAATGAGCACATTTCTGACAATCAAATATTAGAAGTTCTTTTAAATTTTGAAAACGAATCTGAGAAATAAATGTATATTTAATAATTCAAAAATTGTTTGAGACATTATTCATTTTTATATGTATTTTTTAAACTAGTACCAAATTGATTATAATGTAAAGTCAGACTTTAAATACACTGTGCAACTTTTTTGTGTAACATAGTAAGTTTGCTCATAGTTACTTCATTTCTCCCACTATTTTATCTCCAATGTGTATTTAACATCTCTTTTTCATCTCCTGCCTCCATATTCTTTCTGCTTTCCTCACATACTATGCTATGAATTCCATATACCACAATAACTTCTGAAACAACATGCAAGATATCTACAAAGGAAACGGTGTATTTTCATTTTTAGACTCTGCATTGGTACCTACATGTTGGTACTTAAATAAAAAAAAAATGTTTAAAAATACAACAAAAAGAACAATCAATATACATACATTATTTGAACATTCTTTCATTCTATTTTCCCTATATTACGCTCCCCGGACCGCTTCCCGGTGCGCGTACTGAACGCTCCCCCCGCAAAAAAACGATAATAAAAATTATTATTTTTTGCCCGCAGGGCCCTTTTAAAGCTCCCACATCAAACCTAGGGGGTCAGGGAGGATGTACTCTGCCCCCTTATGCTAATTTCCCCCTTTGTTTTTGCCACATCTTGTGTCTCAATCCTACCGAGACACAAGATGGCGGCCGCTCCGGACTGTTTAGAATGTTCACAGTCACCGGGGAGCCAATCCGTTTCTCCTCGCGAAGTTCCGTTACGCGTTAGGTACGCGAACCGGGGCGCTAACCGGGACGCTGTCACAGATATATCTGTTTTTTAAAACGTTAATTTCTCCAAATCCACTGGAGCACATATTTTCGTCAGTGTGTATATATATATATATATATATATATATATATATATATATATATATATTACCTACTGGCCGTCGCCAGTACGTATATATAGTTAGGGTTTTTTCTCTATGGGACTTTTGAAAATTCTATGTCTAATAACGTTGGCGTTTGTGGACGGAATCGGCTGAAATTTTCAGGAAAATGGCACATTTTGTTTCTGAGCAACCCCTGAAAACTTGGGGGTGTTTCGTCAAGGGGGGGGCCGAGAAAAAAGGGGGGTCCCAAAACGCGTTTTTCCCATTCATTTTTCCATAGGGCAGTTGGCCTCACTTTTAGCTCGAACGGCTGAATGGATTTGCACGAAACTTGGCAAAATTGTAGGGACTGTTAGCCCGATGTGCCTTTGCTAGGTCTCAATATATGTGCTCCAGTGGATTTTGAGAAATTAACGTTTTAAAAAACAGATATATCTGTGACAGCGTCCCGGGTAGCGCTCCGGTTTGCGTACTTTTCGCGTAATGGAACTTTGCGAAGCGAAGCTGATTGGCTCTCCGGTGTCTGTCAACATTCTAAACAGTCCGGAACGGCCGCCATCTTATCTCTCGGTAGGATCGAGAGACAAGAGGAGGAGAAAAACGAAGGGGGAATTTAATGAAAGGGGGCAAGGTAGACCCCTCTTGACCCCCTAGGAATGATGTTGGGGTTATTAAAGGGTCCCGTGGGGCAAATAAAAAAAATAGATTTTTTGCGGTAGAAGCGCTTCCCGGTTCGCGAACCGGGTCGCGAACCGGTATCGAAACGGGAATTCGCCATTTTGTGTTTCGTTTTAATTAAATTACAAGATGGAGGAAAAACAATGTGGGAAATGGGTATAAGGGGGTACGGGAGACGTATCCTGACCCCCTATGTTTTCTGAGGGTGGCTGAGGATGCTCATATATGTTGATACATGTCTTCAAGCGGCTGCTCGTGAGCGGATTTTTTTTTTTTTGCTGCGTGACGTCTGTTAAAGTTCGATTCGAAGGAAATCAGGAAGTGTTGACCGCCATTTTGTCACTGCGAGTAAATATATTGCTAAAAATAATTGTTATAAATTAATCCGTATTGATAAACATTGTCTGCGCCATCTTGCCTTTTTTCCAATGCCACACTTTTGTCGTGCACGGCAGCCATTTTAGATGCCTTGACCAGACCCACTCTCTGCACGCTGCCGATCCTCATCACGGCTCCCCACCCTTGCAAGCATCTCCCCCAAGCACTGGTCACCCACGCTCTCTCTCTCATGCATGGGCCATAAACCTCCCCCCATCTGCGCTGCTCTTCCCTGAGAATCACACCCTGTGCCCCCCAACACCTCCCTTTCACCCTATTCACTACCGCACCCTCTGACACTCCTCTTCCTCTGTGTCCGATTGTCCAGGCCGGTCCCAGGCTATCACCTAGCCCTGCGGATGTAGTTTATGGCCCCAACTGTAAAGAATCACCCCTCTTCAAAGGAGTTACAGTAGATCAAGGCCCCCACCCCATGAGATCCGTCACACCACACGCGTTCCTACCATCTGATAATGATCCTGTATTGTGATTGGGGAGGGGATTCTCACTGTAAGGGTGTGTGGGACCGAGCCTGAAGCGGAAGATTCCAGGGATGCCTTTTTGTACATCAAAGTGTTCACAATTATGTGTCACATTAAAAATATATAGCACTCCAACAAAGTAGTAGGATTATAACACTTTAATAACTTATAAATATATACAACGCTCCAATAAAGTAAACACGTAAAAAAAAAACATTTTAAACAACTATTTACACGGCAGCCTGCTGCAACATCCATCTCAAAGCAACAATGGGCTGCTTTGGTCTGTCTTTTAGTCGGCAAAATCCGTCGGTCTGTGAGGTGGCGTCAGTAGCGGACCGTTGTGCGAATAGGCCGAAGAAAGCACAATGCGCCGAGATCAGGACGGCACCGATGTGGTGTCCAGCAAGTTGCCGCACTGGTCTGGCCATCCTATAATGCTGCGCCGAAAAACGGCGTGGGTCTCCCCAGGTGGAGGCTCCTCAGCTGCAGTGGGGCACCCCTTGGCATCCAACTGAGTTGCGCCCGCTCTTGCGACACAGTGCCTCGCTCGGCCAACTGAATTGCGCCTGCTCTTGCTATTACAGCGCCTCACCCGCCATCCAGCTGAGTTCCGCCCGCTCTTGCGGCACAGTGCCTCACCCAGCATCCAGCTGAATTGCGCCCGCTCTTGCGGCACAGTGCCTCACCCTCCATCCAGCTGAGTTGCGCCCGCTCTTGCGGCTACAGTGTCTCGTCCACCATCGAGCTGAATTGCGGCCACTCTTGCGGTGCAGCGATAGACGGCTGCAACAGGACTCTCAAAATGGCGGCCGGCTCTTTGGATTTGGGCCTGGTCCACTAAAATGGCCCTGGGACACCTTGGAACTCGGACGCTTGCCTGCTAGGGCATGGGCCCCATTCCCGAAAGAGGGACCCCAAGACCAAAGGGATAGGGTTCCACAATTGACACAAGTCAAGAAATTAATTCCCTTTGGGCGAATTAGCATCAATACAAGAGTACTTATAGACAGACAATAAACTCACTAATACAGAAACGTAACAAGGAAGCAATGATAAAAATGAGAAATTCAAAACACGTGAAAACACTATAGTAAAATAAAATCTCAGTACAATTTATTAACATACATTATATTGATTAAAAATTGGGAAACGTACACAGGACGGAACAATAATAAATAAAAAACATTCCAATAAAAAAGGAGCTACAGGAAAAAGGACTAAACTCAAATAAGACAGGTTTTTTGAATTTTCCTTAATTTCTTAATCCAAATCCACTCCTTGAGCATTGACGCGTTTCGGCGGTATGAGCAAATTATGACCGCCTTCATCAGGGTATATGTATACCTGTTTCCCAATATTTCTGTGAATTTAAATAAAATTGGTCTAAGTTATAATTGATAGACACAACAAATCATATACAACAAGCATATTTAAAGAAACATAATGCAGGTATCCTACTCTATCTTTGAACACACATAATAACATTGCTTCCAAAATTACAAGATTACAAGATTACAAAACATTAATTACAAAACATAAAACACCTACAAATAGTGTGAATCACAAACAGGTCTACATAGTCGGCAGTACCTTTCAATTCATCACATCGGTATATTATACACATACGTAATCTTTCTTAAAAGATCTACCCACAAAGGCTAGGAACATATAGCTAGGACCAAAAAAGTATCATTGGGAAATGTAAACAGATGACTGATCCTTAAAACTGAGGTGGTAATAATAAAGAACATGATACATCACCTACCTCGGGCATAAAATAAATTTTTCAGTGCGTCATAAAGGGTATACTTCCTCCTTATCCTTTGTATAAGATATTGGTCCAGCAAATTATCCTCTTAGTGTGTATAGTATTCCTAAGTATAACATGGATAGATAGATATCTAGTTTAATAATTACACAGACCAGTTATTCTATTCAATAAGAATTTCTGGCAGATAGCAAATATGCAGAAACGGTTGTAGCTGAGGTTGACCACAATATGGCTATATAAGTTACTGGCACTAGCCGAAGTGAAGGCCCGCCTTTTTTATTGGAATGTTTTTTATTTATTATTGTTCCGTCCTGTGTATGTTTCCCAATTTTTAATCAATATAATGTATGTTAATAAATTGTACTGAGATTTAATTTTACTATAGTGTTTTCACGTGTTTTGAATTTCTCATTTTTATCATTGCTTCCTTGTTACTTTTCTGTATTAGTGAGTTTATTGTCTGTCTATAAGTACTCTTGTTTTGATGCTAATTCGCCCAAAGGGAATTAATTTCTTGACTTGTGACATTTTGACTATATCCTGGACCTGCCCGGCCTCTCCCAAAATGGCGCCGGTATAAATGGGACTCGTAACTCCTTGTTGTGTACTGGTTGCCCAGCCTTGATATCACGAGATACGTATGCAGTTTTGAAGCACATGGCGGGCGGGGACGACTACTGATTGAACATTTGGACATCCCTATTGAGATTAAGTTCTGATGTGTTATTGATTACTGTACTATTGAAAGTTCGAATTAACGTCACCCATGGTACTTGCCCGCAAATGTATATCTAGATAATTTTATTGTAACTGGCCCTGTTGTACTTTAATTATAAAATGTACGTCCACCGATTCCGCAACTGTTAGACACCTTAGTTCCTGCAACCTAATGGCCTGCCCGTTACGTTCTTTTACAGTGTAAATGTCCCCTCATCATATACGATTACAGTTTGCTCCGTGGCCGGCCCACGTGGTTATAGGCCCGTATTTGTATACTGACATTTTCACAATAAACGTTTTTAAAACAAAACATGGTAGTAGTACCTAGATTGGTAAAGTTTTGAATAATAGCCACTGTTTTCGAATCAGTAAAAGGCAAGTGAAATAAAGCAGCCCGATTACATGACGGTTAAAAGGTATAATACGCAGGAAAGCAGTAAAGATAAATGGTCAAGGGCTGTTGTGTTTTCCACTCCTGCAACATAAAGTGATCGATAAGAATCCGATATTCATGCCTATCAGCGACTAAGACAGCAGGTCGAGCCTCTTTTGTTCAACGGCTCCCTCATGGGACGAAGAAACGCCCTTTTTCTCGAAATAGGAATATTTTACTTGCAGGACAGTTGTAAATTTCCCGGGAAAATACATTAGCCTGGAACATTGTTAGTGATAAACTGTAAATGCATTTGGGTCCTTTTCTTTACAAGTCAGAGTGAGAAAAAAAAGGTGGGGCTTTCATCATTTGGGAAAAAAAAAATTTCTAAACCAATGAAAAGTGTTATTTTTAGGTCATATGACCAAGCCTTCCATCATTAGAAAAACAAAAGTAAAATGAACCAATGAAAAGTTTTATTAACAAGTCACATGACCTGTTATGCTTACGTTACGCGCTGCGCGCCGCGCCCTGGATCGCTTCCGGGAAGCTGCACCTCGCGTACCGGAGCACTTCCGGGTGCGCTAACGCGGCGCGTCATATGACGCATTACGCGACAACGCAGGTCCAGAATATAGTCAAAATGTCTCCACCAACTAGCGGTCGGAACACAACCCCTTTCAGCAGTCCAAAAAGTTCTGTTAAATGACAACAGAAGGGACAGGCAACAAGAACCATCAGTCAAAGAGGGGAGGGCAAGTTCTTCTCTACCGGGTCACGTTGGGGCTCCACCGGAACGGATCGAATTGGTAGTCTACAGTGTTTCTGGATGTTTGAGACTGAAGCTGGCGTCAGCATGAGAGCACCCCGTGGCTACGTCGTGGCCATTCTGCGAGCAATCATGGCAGTCGCTCCCCACCGGAAGTCTGCGGGAGTCGGGGGTCCCGGTGACTGTTGTAGAATCTTCAAGGCTGAGGGGACTCTTTTGGGAATGGGGCCCATGCCCTAGCAGTGAAGCGTCCGAGTTCCACGGTTGCCCAGAGCCATCCTTGCAGGCCAGGCCCAAGTCTGTGGAGCCGATCGCCATTTTGTGAGCTCAGTAGCAGCCGTCTGTCGCTGTACCGCAAGATTGGGTGCAATTCCGTTGGATGGCGGGTGAGACGTTGTAATAGCAAGAGCAGGCGCAATTCAGCTGGCCGAGCGAGGCACTGTGTCGCAAGAGCGGGCGCAAGTCAGCTGGTCGAGTGAAGCGCTGGGGTGTAGCTGAGAAACCTCCACCTGGGGAGGTGGGGGAGGCTCGTTTGCGCCGCCTCTCCCTTCTAGTGCACCCCTCGCCGTCGCCTGGCGCAGGTATATGTGATGGTCGGACCAGGGCACCGCAGGACGTGTCTTCAGGTCAAACGGATTGTGGGACAAGGTCCAGAATGGAAGAGTCACTAAAAGGCAAAAAGTTCCGCCTGACCCCGGGAGCCGGCTGCCTATGTCGGGGGCGATCTTAGGCCACACCAGGGCAACAAGACTTGGGGAAGGGGCAGGAGCCAAGCGTCCCCTCCGAGTCCGCGCCATCACACTGCCCCTCGGGGGCCTCCGTCAAGCGGTTCAGGGAGGCACCGCATCACATTGTTTTCCAATGCAGTCAGGTCCACAAACAGCCCCCACTCACTTTGAGAATAGTGAAGCTGAAGCAGGTGCAAATAAGCTTCAGACAGTGTTACAAGCGCTGCTCGGAACCCTCAACTATGGCACCCAACATCCAGGACTTATGCCATTTGTGCAAGGCAGTGACATCGAAGCATCTCAGGGACCAAGCAACATACCATATCCAGAGTCCTTCCCACAACCTCTGCCTTCCTTCTTACCTAGTTATTGTTCTTTCACTACCACTCCAGGCTTTTAGTCTGTGGATGGAAAACCATGAACCTACACTCACCTATGAAAATCTTACTATTGATGGTTGATTTTGAGCCCCAAATACAAAGGCTTGTTTGGATCGATGTTGCAGCAGGCTGCCATGTAAATAGTTATTTAATAAAACGTTTTACCCTGTTACTTGTTGATTTTGAGCCCCAAATACAAAGACTTGTTTGGATCGATGTTGCAGCAGGCTGCCATGTAAATAGTTATTTAATAAAACGTTTTACCCTGTTACCTTGCTGGTGTGTTGTATATATTTATAATATTTGCATAGGGTTTGTCGTTGTTTTGGGCGGGGTGGACGGCGGAGCCGAGCTGTCTTGCAGCCATCATGGCGTCGAGCTCAGTTCCTCTCACTAGTTTCATATTTCTCATGAGGGGTTGTTCCTAATGTTTCTATTTTAGCGAGGTCAAAAAGAGATCCCATTAGTGGCCTACTGATTTTGCTTGATTCCTTTTGTTGTTTCTAACGATTTTTCACTATCTGCAAAGACTAAACAGAGTATTGCAACTCTGTGCTTGTTTGTAAATAGAGAATGAACCAAAGAGAACCAATTCTAAAACAGTAAATGCTTGGATAACAATCAATCAAATGGAGAGGGAAGCAGGCACGACGGATTACAACGGGGGCAAAGGCCTGTGTTACCTACCCTTCACTATCTGCAAAGAGAGAATACTCCTAAAAGAAAAGAGGGGGGGAAGGGGCAGCGTTCAAAGCACATCAGTGTGCATAGACACGAAAATGTTTTTACCTACCACGTACTTGACATTTTAAAGCTTTTGATATTTGCTATTAAAAAACCATTGAAATTCACTGAAAAAACCATAGGTTATAGACCATATATAGTTAGGAATTAGCATTTACAAAACCTTGAAAATTCACTGAAAAAACCATGGGTTATAGACCATATATAGGGGGTCATTATGATAGAGGATTTTCCGCATCCTCGGGGCCAGCGGAAGCCACCGCCGGCCCCGAGGATGCGGAAAATCCGCAGCAGACTGACCAAAGACCCACCGCCAAATTAGGATGGCTGGTGGGTCCTGGTTTCCGTCCGCAGCTTTTCCGCCGCGGTCGGATTACAACCGCGGCGGAAAAGCTCTAATATGGTGACGGTGTCTTCCAGACACCGTCCACCATATTAGGATGTGCAGTAAAGTATGCTTTTCCGCGGCGGGTTTTCCGCCGCGGAAAAGCATACGGAACTTCACTGTGGGGGCCCGTTGCGGGCCCCCTAGGTAAAGGGAGGGTGGGGGGTGCTCATGGGGGGTACCTATGGTACCCCCCTGCATTTGCATGCAGAAAGCGGCAGGCACCGCGCGGTGCCTGCCTCTTTCTGCATGCAAATGCAATGCGTGCCTTTTTAACATTGCCGCGGGTGCAGCTTGAAGCTGCACCCGCGGCAATGTTAAAAATAGAGGATGTGACCGCCAGGGTGGCGGTCACATCCTAATTGCACAGGAGGGAACTCCGCATGCCATGCGGAGGTTCTCTCCTGCTCTGGGGTCGCGGACGGACGCAAGTCCGTCCGCGATCGTAATCGACCCGATAGTTAGGAATTAGCATTTACAAAACCTTATTTTACTCACACAAAACCATTGAAATTCGCATATATAGTTAGTTGCACTAACTATATATCGCGCACCCGCAATCCACTGCTGATGATGTCACATATTACATCATTCATGACATGGTCAGTGACATCACTGATGACATCACTGATGACAACTCAAATGACATCACTGACAACATCACTGATAATATCATTCATGTGATAATACGATGAACCTCTTCAGACTCTAATATAACCTTAGATACAATCAGTGTAAACAGACACTCACAGATTATCACTCATCCATGGAGTTACTCATACATCTAGTCAGTCATGCAAAGAATCAATCACACCTCCATTTCCTCAACTATACAGTTATACACACCTTACTAATTCAAACATATTCTAACACATATTTACTCTCCTATACGATCCCTGATACAAGTTCACAATGATCCATACAGCCACTCACACATTCATTGGCTCTTATGCACAGTTATATATGTCAACTCTCACATGTACTGTGTTTTACATATGTACTTAATTTGACATGTTGCACTGAGATATCCATTCACTCACCAATACACTCATGCACACAGTCAACCGCCCATGCAGCTGTTTCCTCATGCACCTTTGAACCCATACATCTAGTGAATCAACTGCTCACACATCTATGCACAGAGTTCTACACCTCCCAGCCACTCACACACATACTCAGTCTCCCATACAAATACTTGGACAACCAATGAATATCCCATATAGTTACTCATATAGCTACTGATTAACACATTCAGCAGTTTACAGAACAACAGACATAATGATGCACAAATTAAGACAGTTTAGTCACTAACCCATGCACTCAGTGAGACACATTTAATCACTCTCTCATACAGTCAGTCATGCACCTACTAAATTCTTCATCCAGACACTTATACATCCACTCATTCATCAATATGTAAGACATATTTTAACTTTACAGAAACATACAGTCATTGGATAATGTCATCAATGATGTCATTTGAGTTGTCATCAGTGATGTCACTGACCATGTCATGAATGATGTAATATGTGACATCATCAGCAGTGGATTGCGGGTGCGCGATATATAGTTAGTGCAACTAACTATATATGCGAATTTCAATGGTTTTGTGTGAGTAAAATAAGGTTTTGTAAATGCTAATTCCTAACTATATATGGTCTATAACCCATGGTTTTTTCAGTGAATTTTCAAGGTTTTGTAAATGCTAATTCCTAACTATATATGGTCTATAACCTATGGTTTTTTCAGTGAATATATATATATATATATATATATAATATATATATATATATATATATATATATATATATATATATATATATATATATATATATATATAAGTTTTACTGGAGTCTGCGTGAGCAGCTTTTCTTTGCAACCGAGTTATTGGATCACTTCAACCCCACCTTTCCAGCCCAGGGCGCTTTGAGCTAATTGCCATGAGGCAGTCCGTGACTGCACGGACAGGTTTTGGACATTGTGCCAGCCTGAGACTCGAGGACCTTGTGCTGTGGCAGGTGAATACGTATGCGGGGACCCAGAGAAGCCTGAGGACTGACATTGCACCCACATCAGCACGCCCCGTTCTGCAGCGCACATAAACCATAAGGGCTACCATTAGTCAATCTCCACGCAGCACCTACCCAGAAAATGATGCATTCTGAGTGCTGTAGGACAAACAACACTACGGCAGGTGAGCGGTCACATGACAGGGGAGGTGCTTCCTATCTACAATGGGAGATCTGCAGAGACGTTTAAAAGCGGAGCTATGTGACTGGTGAGCAGTGCAGCAGTGGCATCTAAAGAAGACGTTGGTGTCGAAATGCATTATGCCAACCTGCTTGTCCAAATAAAGGTTTCTACGATGTTTCCCGCGTGGCCTCTTCCTACAGTTCGTCTGGAGGTTTCTGCGCACATTTTTCAGCGTCAGCCAGTGGCGCTTCAAGAAGTCCCATCTGCCAAAAGGTTGAAGTTTTACTGGCGTCTGCGTGAGCAGCTTTTCTTTGCAACCGAGTTATCGGATCACTTCAACCCCACCTTCCCAGCCCAGGGCGCTTTGAGCTAATTGCCAGGAGGCAGTCCGTGACTGTACGGACAGGTTTTGGACATTGTGCCAGCCTGAGACTCGAGGACCTTGCGCTGTGGCAGGTGATGACGTATGCGGGGACCCAGAGAAGCCTGAGGACTAACATTGCACCCGCATCAGCACGCCCCGTTCTGCAGCGCACATAAACCATAAGGACTACCATTAGTCAATCCCCACGCAGCACCTACCCAGAAAATGATGCATTCTAGGTGCTGTAGGACAAACAACACTACGGCAGGTGAGCGGTCACATGACAGGGGAGGTGCTTCCTATCTACAATGGGAGATCTGCAGAGACATTTAAAAGCGGAGCTATGTGACTGGTGTGCAGTGCAGCAGTGCATCTGAAGAAGACGTTGGTGTCGAAATGCATTATGCCTACCTGCTTGTCCAAATAAAGGTTTCTACGATGTTTCCCCGCGTGGCCTCTGCCTACAGTTCGTCTTGAGGTTTCTGCACATATATATATATATATATATATATATATATATATATATATATATATATATATATATATATATATATATATATATATTACCTACTGGCGGTCGCCAGTAGGTAGTTATAGTTAGGATAATTTTCAATGTTAAATCTCAACATTCTATTTTGAATAACTTTGGCGCCGGTTGACGAATCTGCCTGAAATTTTCAGGAAAATGGTCTCATGGCGGTCCGGTCCTTCCCTGAAAGTTTGGGGGGGATTCGTCAAGCGGGGGCCGAGATAAAAGGGGGGTCCCAAAACGCGTTTTCCCCATGTTAATTTCCATAGGGCGGTCGATTTCACTTTTAGCCCGAACGGCTGAATGGATTTCCACCAAACTTGGCAAAATTGTAGGGACTGGTAGCCCGATGTGCCTTTGCTATGTCTCAAGATATGTGCTCCAGTGGATTTTGAGTAATTTAGGTTCAAAAAAATATATATATCTATAGGCGCTCTCCCGTGCGCGCACCCGAGTGCGCTCCAGGCGCGGCACGCGACTTGCGCGCAGGAAGCTGATTGGCTCTCAGTTGTCTGTAAACATTCTAAACAGTCCGGAGCGGCCGCCATCTTGTGTCTCGGTAAAATCGAGACACAAGGGGTTTGAAAAAAAAAGGGGCAAATGACCATAAGGGGGAAGAGTAGACCCCCTCTGACCCCCTAGGTTTGATGTAGGGACTAAAATAGGGTCCTGCAGGGCATTAAAATTTTTTTTTCGTTTTGCGCGGGGGAAGCGCATGGTACGCGCACCGGCGAAGCACGGGGAAAATCCAGGATTATATTTATGAAGGCCTTGCGCTGTTAGTTTTGCGCTTCCTGTGCGTCAATTTTTGTGACGCACCAGCGGTGTAAAAAAATGCGCATTGTTATGCAATATTTAAAAAGTGACGCATCTATCTAGATGCGTCACTTTTTAAATATAGTGCAACGAGGTACATTTTATTACACTGCTGGTGTTATGCGTCACTTTTCTGTGCGCACTCCTTATGACATTCCAGATGTGTCATATTTAATGTATGACGAATCATGTTGCAGATACAATATGGCGCAGAGTTTTAAAAAGTGACCCATGTACCTAGATGCGTCACTTTTTAAAAATAGCGTCAGGTATAATGCATGCAGAGGGGGTGTTCTCCCGCAAAAAGCTTTGTAATAGCGACGCAGTGAAATCTTTCAGATTTCACTGCGTCAGTTTTAGGATGCTGTTGCGTCAAAATCTTGTGCCTGCTTTACAGCAGGTGTTAGACTGAGGCAAGACCTTTCATATGCTGCTTTCCCCATTTGAAAGGACACATTACTGGAGTTGCGTCACTTTTGTGACGCACTCCAGCAATGCGTTACTTGGAATGTCATAAGGAGTGCGCACAGAAAAGTGACGCATTGCACCAGTAGTGTAAAAAAATGTGCCGCGTTGCGTTATATTTAAAAAGTGAGGTATCTAGGTAGATGGGTCACTTTTTAAAATCAAGCGCCACATTATATCTGTGTGAGGTATAATGCATGCAGAGGGGGTGTTCTCCCACTAAAAGCTTTGTAATAGCGACGCAGTGAAATGTTTGAGATTTCACTGCGTCACTTTTAGGATGCTGTTGCATCCTTTAAATATAGTGCAACGAGGCACATTTTATTACACTGCTGGTGTGATGCGTCACTTTTCTGTCCACAGTCCTTATGACATTCCAGATGTGTCATATTTAATGTATGACGAATCATGTTGCAAGGAGCTACAGATACGTCAGTATTTCTGACATATGTGTAAACATAAAAGTGATGCGAGGCCGGCGCAAAATTTTGACGCAATAGCATCCTAAAAGTGACGCAGGGAAATCTCATAGATTTCAGTACGTTGTTATTACCAAGCTTTTTGCGCGGGATTGCCCCTCTGCATACAATATACCTGATGCAGATACAATATGGCGCAGAGTTTTAAAAAGTGACCCATGTACCTAGATGCGTCACTTTTTAAAAAATAGTGTCAGGTATAATGCATGCAGAGGGGGTGTTCCTTGCAAAAAGCTTGGTAATAATGACGCAGTGCGTCACTTTTAGGATGCAGTTGCGCCAAAATCTTGCGCCTGCTTCACAGCAAACCTTTCACATGGTGCTTTTTCCATGTGAAAGGACACATTACTGGAGTTGCGTCACTTTTGTGACGCACTCCTGCAATGCGTTACTTTTGTGTTTACAGATATGTCAGAAATACTCCAGTTTATTCACTGTGTCATAACTTTCTTTTCTAACACTCACCTTCTTTCATTCCTCCTACTTCACTTCCTTTCACCTCTCATACCTTTCTGTTCTTTCTTACTCATTCTCCTTTCAATTATCAATGCACTATATTTCACTTACTCTTCATTTTTTAAGATTATAGCTCTTTGATGAGAATTGGAGGTAGTTCTGAAAAGAACTTTTGGTTTTCTTCTTTTAACTGAAGAGGAACAAAAACAGGGAATAGAAACTGCTCAACAGGAGCAAAAAGAAAAGAAAAAAATTAGGGGTGGGAAGGGCAGTGATGGTTCTCCAATGCCCGAACCATGAGCAGGACACTTTGCTCCCCATAGGTGAGGAGTTGATTGCAGTATCTGCATTTGACGACCCCATGGTTGAATGCAGGTTGAATGTTTGCTACCTGCCCCTGAGATTGTTCTCTTCCAGAAGAAGTTGCTCCTCCTGTTGATGTAGAGGCCCCATCTCTGGGAACCTCCTGTGCCAGAGCCCTGACACTTTCCCGGGCAAAATTCTGGGGGTGCCTCCTCTCCACATGTCGGATCATCGTAAAGTTCCCAAAAGAGTATTTTTTTTGGGGGTTACCCCGTGACAGGACCTGTTTGCAGATCCTGCACTCTACTTTTGGTGCATTCACCTTCTTCTGGCCTTCTGGAAACTTAAAAAATTTCCAAATGAAATGTTCCTTCACCTTTGGGGTAGGAGGCTCTTCATCAATGAAGTCATCTTCACTGCTGGATGGTCTGGCAGCCATGATGAATCCAGGAATATGGAGCAGCAAAAAAGGCAGGTCTTTCAGTCACAAAAGTGAAAGAAGAAGTGAAGGAAATGGGTGGGGATTTCATTCATTGTAAAAAAAAACTGTTAGCAACCAATGAAAAGTGTTATTTGAGGGTCACATGACCCGACGCGTTTACGCTGCGCGCTCCGGAGCACTTCCGGGTGCGTTTACGCAGCGCGATCGTAGGCGCTTCCGGGGCGCAAACGTGGCGCGATCGTAGGCGCTTTTCCGTGCGTTTATGCGCCGCGCACGTATGCGCTTCCGAGGGCACTTACGTTGCGCGCCGAAGTGACGTCATCAATCTTTTATAGAAATGCATAATCATTTTCCATATTAAAAAAAACTAATTTTATTTGTATGGTACGAAATGTTTTGCATTATTATTAACTTTTCATTCATATTTTTTTTTCACGAACGACAGTTGCGCTCTGGGTGCGCTTTCAGATGAGCTCTCGGAGAAGCTTACAGGAGAGCTTAGCTGAAAGCTTCCCGGAGCGCGCACCCAGAGCGCAAAAGAAAAAAATTATAAGAAAAAATGAATACTTAAAAAAAAACAGCAAATTGTAAAAAAAAAAAAGGTTAGAAACTCGATATACAAAGGAATTAGCATTTAAAAAACCTATGAAATTCACTGAAAAAACCATAGGTTTCACACCAGTTATAGTTAGGAATTAGCATTTAAAAAACCTATGAAATTCACTGAAAAAACCATAGGTTTCACACCAGTTATAGTTAGGAATTAGCATTTAAAAAACCTATTAAATTCACTGAAAAAACCATAGGTTTCACACCAGTTATAGTTAGCTGGAAATTTTACTGATATAAAACCATTGAAATTCCCACGTTATAGTTAGTCGGACTCACTATAACTTGCGCGTGCAATGCACTGCTGATGACATCACATATTACATCACTCATGACATGGTCAGTGACATCACTCATGACATCACTGATGACACCATCCTTGTGACACAGTGACAGACCTCCTTTCAGTGTAATGTAACCCATGAAACACATATTCAAAAATAGAAACTAATATTTTCAAAAAAGTGGATATACCCATACCAGTTACAACAACCAATTCAGTAATATCACCATCTAATACACATCCACTCATGTGTATGTATATGGGTTATTAGATATTTTTATTAGTATCAGTATGAGTGTCTATATGGTTTGGTGGGGGTATTACTTAGCACATAGATGCATGAGTGACTGACTCTTTGTTTGTATGTGTTTTGAAGACAACATATGTACAGGACTGTATGGGTGGATGAGTGTCTATATGTGTTTGTTAGTGAGTGAATGACTGTCTCACTAGTGTCTTTATCAGTAACTACATATGTTTTAATCTAGTATATATGAATATTGATGTATATAAGTGAGTATATGTGAGAGTAAGAGATTGTAAGAGTTCCTGTTTAAATAAGTATGTGTTTCTATAAGTGATTGTTTAAGAGAATAAATATGTGTAATTTTAAATAGAAGTAAGGTGGAAGTGTGTGTATAACTCTATATTCAAATAAATGGATGTCCAATAGTTTATTTGCACGTGTGAATATGTGTGTGAGTAACTTTTGGATGAATGTCGGTGTGTAACAGGATGTATAGGTGTATCACTTCATATGATGAGTGAGTATATGTATGAGTGACTATATAGAACTATTGGTGAATGAGTGGATGTGTATATAGATAGTGGAATTACTGAATTGCTTGTTGTAACTGATATAGGTATCTCCATTTTTTAAAAAATTTCAGTTTCTATTTTTGAATATGTGTCTCAAGGGTTACATTATAGTGAAAGGAGGTCTGTCACTATGTCACAAGGATGGTGTCATGAGTGATGTCACTGACCATGTCATGAGTGATGTAATATGTGATGTCATCAGCAGTGCATTGCACGCGCAAGTTATAGTGAGTCCGACTAACTATAACGTGGGAATTTCAATGGTTTTATATCAGTAAAATTTCCAGCTAACTATAACTGGTGTGAAACCTATGGTTTTTTCAGTGAATTTAATAGGTTTTTTAAATGCTAATTCCTAACTATAACTGGTGTGAAACCTATGGTTTTTTCAGTGAATATATATATATACATATATATATATATATACATATATATATATATATATATACATCATCCAGATACTATGTGTTTCTTTAAAATGTAAATATGTTTTCTATATATGCCAAGGTGTATTGAAGAATGAATGAGTGTATAAGAGTCAGGATGCATGATTAAGTATGTGTGTGACTGACTGTATAAGTGATTGATTAATTGTTTCTTTCCTAATGCATGTGTTAGCGATTGATACAGACATTTACACAGTTTAGGTTGTCAGATGGTGTGTAAGTGGTTCCATGGTTTGGTTAGCAGCTAAATGAGGATCTATATGGGCTATTGTTTGCTTGTCTGAGTATCTGTATGGGTGCCTGAGTGTCTGTGAGCGTGGGTGGGGGCTGTGACTCTGTGCATAAATGTGTGAGTGGATAATTCACTGCGTATATGTGTTCAAATCTGTATCTGTAAAAGGCTGTATGGCTGGGTGAGTTTTTGTATGGATGTTTTGTTGACTGAATGGATGCCTCAGTGGTACATGTGTGAGTAACTGTATATGTCAAAGGCAGTATATGTGAGTGTTGAACTGTATAAATGACTATATTTGAGTGTGAGTAATTGTGAGAGTGCCTGTATGGACCAGTGTGTGCTTGTAAAAGTTATTGTATTAGAGTGAAAGTATGTGTTAGTATATGTTTAAATAAGTGAGGTGGTATGTGTATAACTGTACAGGTGAGTAAATAAAAGTGTGATTCATCATTTCCATTACTAACTAGGTGTGTGAATAACTCTATGAATGAGAGTCGGTGGTGAGTGTCTGTACAGATGTGTGAGTGGATATGATAATGTTGTATTGATAGCTGAATGTATGTATGAGTGACTGTATGGGTGAATGAATTGATGTGTGTGTAGACTTTGGAATTAGTCAGTGGATATGTACTAACTGGTATTGGTATGTTCATGGTTTCGAAAATTGTAGTCTGTATTTTACAGTGGGTGTATCAAGAGTTATGTAAGAGTCTGATGAGGTTTATCAGATTGTCACATGGATGATGTCATCAGTGATGTCATTTGAGATGTCATTAGTGATCTCACTGACCATGTCATGAATGATGTAATATGTGACGTCATCAGCAGTGGATTGCGGGGGCACGAGTTATAGTTAGCTGAACTAACTATAACACGGGCATTTCTATCGTTTTGTATGAGTGAAATGTGCAACTAACTATAACGTCCCTGAAACCTATGTTTTTTTCAGTGAATTTCTAAGGTTTTTTAAATGCTAATTCCTAACTATAACGTCTATAAAACGTATGGTTTTTGCAGTGAATTTGGAAGGTTTTTTAAATGTTAATTTCATATTTTAATATTTAGAAAACCTATAATTTTTCAAATTTTTTTACAATATTTTGCAAATCTATTATCCTTTTTTTAACGTTTAAAATTATGTAATATTTTATATCTTTCCCCAAAAATATGTACATCATTTCTTCATTTTTTTCGAGAAAATAAAGTCCTGTACCGGTAGTCTACCAAGATCCATCAGCACTCGAACCCTATCCACCATATTGAAATGATGCGCATTTCGTATCCGACGGGTTCGTGGCACCGCGTCCTGCGTAACAACATATACGTATGAGGTGGCGCCAGCTGCTAGGTTGGTATGCGATGTGTATGCAGTACCAAGCCACGGATTACGTCATGTACGTATGGGGTCACGCCCACTGCGCGTTGCGTATGCGACGAGTGCACCCTGCCAGGCCCTGTCTTACATCATAGACATATGGTGTCGCACCGGGTACGCCATTCCCTCATTTTATTTATGTCTCAAAAGTATATGTAAATAACTTCAAAGTGTATATGAGACCAAGCGATAATCTAAAATATTTTAAA